>NC_062196.1:3197991-3205491 GCF_912470025.1 Vespa velutina
ATGTTATGCGTTACGAGCGCATGTAACGAAAAACCATCAACCGGTCGGGAATTCCACTTTATTCAAGGAACCTGTGTGTAAGCGTAATCGTTGGGAACATAACACAGAGAGAACATAAAATTCATGGTAGAATTATCATCGCGAAATACGGGGTAAAATTTCGCTCATATGATTTTCCCTAAATCGATGTAATATGTCGGACGTTTTTCACTTTATCGTGTTCCATGTAATTGCAGTCGGCAACACAGCAAAAATTTTCTCTTTTCTTTTATTGTTAGATTTACATGCTCGCGTAATTTTTGTAAGCGATAGTAAAAACATCGGTGGGATATATCAAGAGAATTAATTTTAATGAATTACTCTGATGCCTGGTCGTTCTATAATTCGAAAGCGAGATGACCACTTCGTACAATTTATATATATATATATATATATATATATATATATATATATATATATATTGTTTTATAATATTTTGAAAAGAGATTATAAAATGAACAAAAGAAGAAAATAGCGAGCAAGCAAAAAAGAGAGAGAAAGAGAAAGAGAGAGAGAGAGAGAGAGAGAGAGAGAGAGAGAGAGAGGGAGAGAGGGAATACATTTTTATTATATTGTATTAAATAAATATAAAACAAATGCGCAGAGTTTATGTGTAATTGTTACATTGGTATAATGAAAATCGTAAGAATGGAAATCCGATTAGAAAATAAATCTAATTATTTATAATTAACAAATGTATCTATTTTAATTAAAAATTTTTTTTTTTATTTATTTATTTCTTATCAAGCAGATATTAACAAAAATCTTATTTAATATTAAAACTACCGATACCATTTTAATCACATGTGTCACAGGTACAATTTAACAGATAAGTACTTAAAAAACTTACCGCACTATATATATTTTTTTTTTAATTTATTGAATTTTATAACAATAAATATAATGGAGAAAATTAAATTTTTGATTAAGATTATTCTAATTATGATTTTGCCCGATAATAAATTAAAGAATAAATCTAGACTCCGTCATTTTGTAAAATCTGATATTCCTATACGTAATAATACCTATATAAGTAAGTATATTTATGTATCGTGAAGAGATCAGCAAATAAATGTTTCTGGAAGGTATGTGAGTTTAATTGGTTGGAACGGCTGCCTGATATTCCACTCTTGCTTTATGTAACTTTATAACACACGTATTTTCCTTATTGGCAGAAAGGATCACATCTACTAATCCAAATGCATAACAAAGAGAGAATGAGAGAGAGAGAGAGAGAGAGAGAGAGGAGAGAGAGAGAGAGAATAGTACGTGTCGACAGTGAATAGGATGGAATGACAAAGCATTGGCGTAGACATTCAAGTTTATTTTCATCTGGGGGTCTGACCGTGAAATATAAGTGTGCTCATCGTGTAAATATGGAAATCCTATGACTGTGTCACTAGTATCGTACTCTGTGGATTTGAGAGAGAGAGAGAGAGAGAGAGAGAGAGAGAGAGGAAAGAGTGGAAAACATTAAGGATGGGGAAATAGGAGAAGCGATCGAAAATCTCTTCTTGCCTTTATTCTACCCCGAGTACATTCTCGCAATCGATAATCTCTATGGAACACTTACATACGTAACTTACATGCATACGGAGATGTATTATTTATACGTGTCAGAAATAATTCGATTCGCCGATATAACGTCCCATATTTTCCAACATTTTCACGTGCAATGCTTTTCGTCCATTTAATACCTTAAATGGAACACACAGGATGGTTGCGGAGGGGCGAAGCGGGGAGGAATGTAAAAACGTCGACCTTTTACCTTCATAGATCGTTTATTTTCGAGAAGTTCTAGGATAGATAAGTACGACTAGAATACGTGAAACTGGAATATCTGGAAATATCGAAATGAGAAGAGATTCGGTTTTTTTGATAATTATTTTTTAGTTTCTTTTCTTTCTCGAAAGAAAGGAGGAGAACAAAAAAAAAAAAAGAAAAAGAAAAGAAAAGAAACGAAAAGAAACGAAAAGAAAAGAAGAAGAAGAAGAAGAAGAAGAAAAGGAAAATGTCAAACAAAGGGGACAAAATAGAACATATCTACATATTTACATATGTAAGTGTATACGTTAAGAGTATAACGAATGAGAGGATATAAAAAAGTTTTATAGAAGAACAAAACGAAAATAAATTCCTATCGATTTTTTTTATCTTTCTGTTGGGTCTTTCGTTATTCTTTTTTTTTTTTTATTTTGTATTAATTCCAATTACACGTTTAAAGTAAGTAAGTAAGTAAGTAAGTAAGTAAGTAAGTAAATAAGTAAGTAAGTAAGTACTTACTATAGTAAGAATCGAAAGTAGTCCGTTATCGTTCACGATACCGATGATCTCTTCTCAATAGAAAAACTAACTTCTTCTTCTTAAAATGGCGAATTAAAGTTCGAAAAGAATAAACCCGATAGGATAAAGGGGAAGTACTGACCGAGATACGTAACAAAATTTCTAGAAAATTGATAAACGTTGATCGATGACTAAGATTAAAATCAAATAGCTTAATCGTTATCTTATAAATCGTCAATTATTGATAATGATTGAAAAATCGTGAGAAATGCAAATGAAACAACATTTTCCATTTCTTTCCCTTTTTTATTAATTTTTTTCTCTATTTTTGTTCTCCTTTTATTTTTTTTTTCTTTCTCTTTTTTTTTTTTATTGTGACTTTTTTTTTCTTTCTTCCCTTCCCAATAGATAAATAGTAAATCTTTGTCGACACAAAAATTAATAACTCGAAAAATGTAAACGATTTGCTTGCCACTGTAAGCGACAGGATATTTTATCGGGAATATAATTTATTTTCGCAGAGTTTATTAAACGTTATTCGTTAGAATTAATAACACAATTCTGTTTTAACGGCGGATAGAAATTTCATCATATCGAACACAAATTGTATTTATTGTTTTGTTAAAAGGAACATTACATTTTCCAAAGAATAAATGTAGATATATATATATATATATATACTTTATGCAGGTATTTATACAAAAGTATATATATATATATATATATATATTAATATATATATATATATATATATATATATATATGCACATCTATGCATAGGTATATATGTGTACATACGTTCATCAAGCAGCGCTAATATGATTAAAAAGTCTTGGCGCTTTAATTAAAGCTCGTTCGTCATATCCAGCCGTGCGATATTCATAAGCGTGCTACGCAAACTCATCGTGAGAACTTGGCGTTCGATAACACGTGAAACACACGATTGACGTGCAACCTTTGTTCCTTTTGCAACTATCTCAAAAGCTCCAGGCAAACTCACAGAATTCCACGTTCTTCTCTCGTCATCACTTGTTTTTTTACGAGCAATACTTTGAACAAATCGATATCGAGTCGATTATCGTATGGTCATCTTTCCGGAACTATCGATGCATTACAAAATGTATAATATATATATATATATTCATATGCATATAACCAACCATGAAATATTTTTCGAGGTGAACAATTTTCATCTTTCTTTTTTTTTTTTGTTGGTCTCTCCTATCAACCTCCTAGTTTTATTATTTTTATTTCATGAAAAAAAAGATTTCTTTCATTTCATTTCATTTTTCAATATTTCATTTCATTTTTCATGAACTATTGTATAAATTGTTTTCGATATCTTGCAAAAACCTGAATAACATAAAAACGATACCGTAAAAATCGATTAATCCTGACCTGTGTAGGAGTATGAAAATGAAACCTTTCTAGCGGCGATCAAGAGCTTGCAAGCTTACGTATATGTACATACATACATACATACATACATACATATGTACATGTGTACATACGTACATATGGCGATCGAATTGAGAGTCACTGTGAGCTCTGTGTGACGTCAGAGCGAGAAGAGCTGCGTTGAGTGGTTATTCGAGGCAATGGTGCCGCTGGAGTTGGCCGACGATGGCTATGGAGTGGGTCACGAAAGAGAATTTTTTCTGATGTGTTAAAACTTCACGGCATTATCGATCATACCAAGGAGACCTCAGGATTTGAGTTATCATTCCTTTTTTGCGATCGTTAGTTTCACTTGGAATATTTTCCGGCAAACATATTTTCTCATTTCAAACATATTGTAACACGTACAATATATAACTATATAAAAGACACAATTAAATTCATATCAACTTATATAACACCACCATTATCTATAAAGAAATCTATTTTATTGATTGACAGAATTTTTATTAAAAATAATTATTTATACTGAATAAAATTAAACACCTTTATCGCGATGGCACAATTTTTCTTTTTCCTTCTTTTTTTTTTTTTCTTTCTTTTTTTTTTTTTTTTTTTTTTTTTTTTTTTTTTTTTTTTTTTTAATCTGCTACGATTTACCTCCGGCAAGTGAATATGCAACACGTCATATTTTTGTGGAAAATACAATATTGTAATTCAATTCAGTCACTCTATTATTATATTTAAATGTATTTAATACGTAATGATCGGCGATGAATATATTAAATGGTCGACGTATAATTTAGATATTAAAATATACAAACAAATAATTCCATTGATACTCAATTTCTTTTTTTCTTCATCGTAAAAAGGGAAATAATTCAACGTTGCAGGTAATCTTAACATCCTTTTTGACATCCTGGTCTCCTTCTTTTTCATTATCCTTATCTTTTTCTTTTTTATTTTTACAAGATCCCATAGAGAAGAGGTGAGGTTTCATTTTGAAAATTTCCTTTTGAAAGTAACTTCAGTAGCGATATTATCGGCAAGACGAAGACGACTGTCGTCTTATATTACTTCATCGAATTTTACGATCGTTCCGTTTCGTATCATTGCGAAGAAGAGGCATCGGGGATTCTTTTGGCAACGCTATGCTGGTGGTAGGCCATTAAAGTCGATAGGCGATCGTTCGTTCTCTTTTTCTCTTTCTTCTCTCTTTCTCTCTTTCTTCTCTCTTTCTCTCTTCCTAAGATAGGATCGTGGCGATCTCCGTCGATTTATCGGTACGTTGACTCGGCAAAAGTAGTACGTATAGATATAACAATTGAGTACCATCACACGAATAACGATCGTAAAATCCCGTCCAGATTTTTCTCGTAAAACTGACAGCGATCGTTTCGCGAAGTTGCGACTGTTTCGACTATGATATCTGTAAGATCTTGATATCACAGATATCTCAGATACGTATCTATTTTTTCTTTCTTTCTCTCTCTCTTTCTCTCTCTCTCGATATAATATTTATTATTCTTTTTTATTGCGATATCACAGTGATCCCTACCATTTGACGTAGTTTATTATTGCACTTACATATGCGATCGTTTATCTAACACTGTTTTATAATACTGTCTAAACTAAATGATCTTTTTAATCTTATATACATTGCAATTAACGATTGTCATACAGAGAAATTGTATTTATCATACAATTTTTATTATTTTAATATTTTCCAAATTATTTATGTATAACTTTCTTGAAACTTCAAGAAAAAGTTCATTCGATTAAATCGATACATAAAAAGAAACTGGGATTCGGAGATAATGATTTTTTTTTTCTTTCTTTTTTTTTTCTCGATAACTAAATCAATCATTCTTTTTTCAAATATTTCGAATGATGATAAATATCGGATCACTCTATACGTATATGTACATACAATGCATGCAATAAGAATTAAACGGAAATAAAAAGAAAAGTAAATGTATATGTTTCATAATAAAATCGATTAAACGAACGTAACATCGACGATGTAGTTTATTCATTCAGAAAAATAAGAAAATAAAAGTTCTTCGATTTTGTCTTGTTTTTCTAAATCACTTGTTTTTTTTTTTTATCACGTTCATAGAACTAAAATGGTTCTAGAATCAAAATATCTCTAATAATTACATGAAATCTCCATTGTAAATATAGATCATAATGTAATATAAGAGATATGCACGATCGTTAAATTTAAACAATAATTCGATGAAGTATTTATTTTATTCGATTCACGTTGAATAAATATTCAAGGAACGTTCTTCTAGTAGTAGAATCATGGAATAACGGGGAATAAATTATTTAGATAAACGTCGCTTATTACGTTGCGAAAGTTTAACGGTGTAGGAGTCTCTACGAACGATTACATTCCCTTCCTCTCCCTTTCTCCATCTTTCCTACCTCTTCCGTCCCTTTTCATTCGACTCTCTAGTCTTACCCACTGAGAGTACCCTCTTACGAAGAACGTACCGCCTTCCCGAGAACTTGGAACTTTCGGGAATCCTGGTATCGAGAGTAGAAGAGAGTTAGAGATACAGATAGAAGAAGATAGAGATAGATAGATAGAGTGAGAGTGAGAGAGAGAGAGAGAGAGAGAGAGAGTGTGTTGTAGGTGGTAGGTTAACCGGAACTTTGTTCGGTTCTCTGTATACTGCGACGTAGCATCCATTATAATGTATCGCAAGTTCGCAGTACGAATGAATCCCGAGCTTCGTGTTGTCTTTACCCCCTTCCAAAGAAAGCATTTCACCCTTAAGATCCCTCGCACGTTTGTTTCTTATTCAAATGTCAAAAGTCTTCATGGATCTCTTGTTCGATTACACGAACGACTTTATATAATTCTATGCGTGTAAATAAATAATATTTTATTTTTATTTGTTCATCAGATAGAAGAATTAGACTAACGAACCAACGATAAAAGATTTTCTTTTTGTACTTTTTTTCTTTTTTTGTAAGAATGGGAAATTAATAAGGGAAAAAAAAAAAAGAAAAGGAAAGAGAAAAACATTGATCGTTTTATGCATCGTAGCTTATTATTTTATTATTCGTTGAGAAAGAATGAGAACAACGTTTCGATATTTTAGAGTTGTTTGTAATTGAAAAAGGGAGTATCTACTTATTATGAAAGAAAAAAAAAAAAAGAAAACAAAGAAAAGAAGATTGAAAAATAAAAAGATACATATTAATGAAACATTTCGAAGGATGTTATGTATAATAGAACAAAGTTTCGCAGGATGAGTATTATTGTTCTACAGAAAATATTTTTATACATTTTCATTCATTCATTGTATAAAATTTCTCATATAACTAGATATTAGAGTTTCGTAAATGTTTCATTAAATAAAGCGATGTATTTATTTTACTTATTCATTTTTTTTCTCTTTTCTTTTCTTTTTATTTATTATTATTATTATTATTATTATTATTATATTTTTAATATTATTTAATTATTATATTATATATTTGTTATTATTATTATTTTTCTCTTTTTTTTTTTTTGAAAAAATATTAGTCCCCGCACATCTCGAAATCATGTTCTACTTTTGGATTTTTCAAAGTAGGTTGCTTCAATGAGTCTTGGGCCATTATCAACGCAACGATAGAAGAACTCACCGGTCGGTCGAATCGATTGGAGAACTCTGACGTTGGTCGTTTGATTTACCCTTGTACTCGGAACTCGATAACACGAAACTAGGTCTTGATAACCGGTTCGCCACTGGCAAAACGCATACATACATACGTTCTAGCTAT
>NC_062196.1:3210491-3217991 GCF_912470025.1 Vespa velutina
GAATACAATTTTCTTGTCTCCGAAATCTTCGAAATTTCCGAAAGTTTATTCGAAATTCGAAATTTTTTACGCATTTGTAAGTAAATAATTACACGAACGTATAAATATTTTATCATTGTCTTACGTGTGATAAATATTTTGGAAATTTTATTTTTCCAAAAATTCATATATCATATCTACGATAATACAATCTACAATATATATATATATATATATATATATATATATATATATATATATATATATAATAATAATTTATCGTAGAGTCGTAATAGATCTATATAACATATCGGATTACTATTTAAACCTAAATTTTGCAATACACATACATTCTACGTAATAATAATAATAATAATAGTATTAATAATAATAATAATATTTAATCTATATACGTTTATTATTTTCATATTAACGCACGTAATTATATTCGATTGAATATCGAAAATATGAAAGGTATCGTTCAAACTCGAAATTCAAGAATCAAAGAGGCCATTTTTGAATGTAACTAATACATAGAATGTAGGTCATTGTCGGTTTGTCAAACAGACAGGTAGATAGACAGACAGACAAACGGAGGGACAGACATATAAGGAAATACGAAACATATAGATGTATAACGTGAGCATGTCAATGTGAAAAGTGTTGATGGGAGAAAAGTCCAATAGGATACAATATTATCCAAGGGTAGTCGCAGGACTACAACATGGATGGTTCTACTGTGTCGACGTAGAATAAAGTCTGGCTGGCAGCCATTCCCTGAGGGATCATCGTCTGTTCGTGGAAGAATCTTGCAAGCGAATAAGATGGTTCGTGTGTGAGCACGTTTACATACACATACATTTACGTACACGTATACGTATACGTACACATACATACATAAAATGGCAACCCTCTCACTCCCCTTATATTAGAATTCCATGGATTTTTCTCGCCGAATTCCCCTACCGAGATTCCGTCGAGTGCGTTATCGCTAGGACAGAACCCTTTTCCACCTTTTACCATTCAACCATCTTTACACTTTGGAACGTCAAGGAGAGAATTTCTAACGTCGCCATCCTCATCTCTCCCCCACCCCCCATACTTCGTACCTTCCCGTTATCTCAGAATGAGCCACGATGAGAAATGGATTCACCCCTCCCGCGTTCTTTTAATCAACGTCCTCCTTAGCGAGAAGATCCTTTTTATGTACTCGCCCGATCAGAAATGTCTTCTTCTTTTTATCTCATTCTTCCATGGTGGAAGAAAGAAGTAGTGGGCTTGAGGGTTTCTTCGATTGATAAAAGGAGATGTTGTTAAATTAATAAGTCAACGTAGATATTTATATACATCTGATAAATGTATTTTATATACAGTATTATTTATTAATTATTGAATAATGATATGTATAATTATTGACTAAGTATATAATATATATATATATATATATTTATGTCGAAGAATTTATTAATTATATGGCTTGATTATAGGTCGAAATGTTGTTTGTGATCATTGAATCAAAATACTAATTACAATTTCTCTTAATTAGATTTGTCGATATATGCGAAAGGTACGTTAACGTTTTTAATATATATTATATCAAATTTACTTCAATTTAAAGAATAACATATAATGGAAGGGGGAGATCGATTCGCGAGTATTGACTTTCTCGACGTCTTCAAGAATGTCAATCCACTTCGCCGTGCAATTTACTCGGACTGTGACTGGTTGGGTGGCTGACTCTTTCTTTCTTTCTTTCTTTATTTCATTCAACAACGAGATTGCTTTAGTACAAGTCTGCTTGAGAAATTATTGCCGAGTACGAGATGAAGTGGTTCTGATTAATTCAACAAGATATTTAATAGTTAACGCGTCGAGTACGTGCTCGGCCTAGAATTCTTTCTAGTATACTTAAAGCAATTTAAAAAAATATCGATAGGTTTTACATCTTCGACATGAATCTTCATGAATCGCCGTCACCGTTAATGTAATAATAATTTTTATACAATATAATTAATGTAATAATAAATTTTATATATATATATATATATATATAAAATACAATAATATACATAAAATATATATATATATATATATATATATATATATATATATATATATATACAAAATAGACTCATGTATATTTAATTTTTTTTTAACACTTATTATTTACTTATATTTTTATATATATTTGACGAACTATATTTGCTTCTTTATTCTCTTCGTTCATAGAGAAATTTTTTTCACACACGTATATACACACACCTCGTATAAATATATATATATATATATATATATATATATATATATATATATATATATCCGAGCTATCGTATTATATAATCTTGAAAGATCCAAGACTGAAAAGAATGTATTGTACGTGGAGCAAATGATAAAGTAGTTTAGCACAGGTATGACGTTACACAAACGATTTTAAAAATTCGCTTTGAAGGAATATTGCCTTTGGTAGCAAATCAATTCACGTTCTTCCTTTCCCTTAAATCGAGACGAGAAAGTTCGACGAACGACCTGCTGACTTTTCGTTTTTCATCAAACTCCATTAACCTGTTAACTATATTTGATGATTATACATTTATCACGAAGAAATGACAATTTTTTTTTTGTGTAAGAAGTACACTCGTCAACACACGGTTGGTAAATTAAATTTTGTCAATAATATCAATGAATTGAATAAATAAAATAATTGATTTTCAAACAAAAAAAAAAAAAGAAAAAAAAGGAAAAGGTCGATTGTATGTTCGCTATAATTTAATTCAATTTTTCATTAGCTGCAACTGTGTATACTCTGCGTTTGATGAAACATATTCGTCATCTCTTAATTATTGTTAAACAACGTAAATATATATATATATATATATATATATATATATATTCTTTTTTTAAATATACCTACACAGTTAACAGGTTAGATGTTTAAAAGAAAAAGAATGTCGATAAAGCAAAAAAAAAAAAAGAAATTGTATGATCAATTTTCGAAAAGATAATAAGAAGGAAATTTAAATAATTATTCTAAAAGCGATATCATATAACGTGGATATACATATAATTATTATTTATTAACATTTACGTCCATTTAATTCTTATAATGAATAACTATGAACATTAAACGATTAGCGTGACGACAAAGAAAATTATCGACCGTTTTTAATTGCTTGTTATTAATTAATTAGTAATCATTGATTGTCTTTGTTCAAGATATATGCCGAAATTACTATTTGCTAACATCAAAGCACTGATTTTACAAATTGCACAAATTTCTACACTATAATAATGCATCTGGCATATAATAATAATGATCCGTTTAATCGTCCAAACAATATAAAATGAAACAATAATAAATTGAAAAGAGTTAGAACGCGAAGTTGAGTTATCGCGGGAGCAGGGAGGGGGTTGTTGCTAATTCATTTGCATTAAATGCAATTAGCAATGCGTATTGTATACAAATACATCCTGGTCTTATAATTTCGTCTTTGAAAATTATCAGGGATAAAGTTTAACGCATTTCAGTTAACATAATATAATGCATAATTCATATTGACGAATAAATTAATATAATTAATAAATTCGTTTAAATAATTAATTTAATTTTAACGCGTCATTAGGAAATTACTATTAAATATATTAATTTCTTTCTTATCGATAAGTACATAGTAGATATGTATAATATATAAATGGACATCGTTCAAATGCAATACATATAGATATTATCGAAATAGTAATTTATTACATAATTATTTGTTATTATTGTAAATTTCTAATACCATTCAATTGGCATCGTTTTTGTTAACTCTTCCGAAATTTTTAGTTCGACATTTACGATATTTCGATATACTTAAGAAAGTATTTCGAAGTTACATATGTACGGGTTATGGGTGCCAATGGGGTAAAACGAAGAAAGTAGTAAAGCCTCAAGAAATGGGTAAAGGGGCGTTTGCCTTACAAGGTTCTACCACCCTTCAATTCACCCTAAAAAAATTTTCCCTCGTTTCGTTCGACGTATAGTCAAGTCGAACGAGCACGTCCTTTCGCCTTCCTCGGTATCGATACCGAGGCTAAGTGATTTCTCAGGACTTAAGTTTCTACCTGTAATACTTCGCTCCCATCTCCACCTCCTCACTATTTTCCCGCCGTACCGATCCTGTCCTGAAAATATCGGTTCACGCAAAGAGGATTCGCGAGCTCCCAGAAGTCTCTGTGAATTTATTGGACGGAAACTTCAGAGCCATTTAACGCGGGCTCTTCGATGAGCAGCTTAAAAACAGATTCTCAACTAACTTTTTCTTTTTTAAATAACATAAGTAAAGTAACTTTTTTATTATTATTATTATTTTTCCGCATCGAATCGAGCATCGAATAATATTATTTCATTTGAAAACGTCAAAGTGAAATCGTTTAACGTTCGTTAACTATTGGTTTAAAATCATATTAACGTTTCGTTTTAGAATGATGATTGTTCGATAAATAATCCTTTCGATCATATAAAAGATATATTACGAAATATCTTAAATTTTTATGTGAATTACAAATAAATCGATTCAATTCTTAACAGTGTAACAATATTAATGTCAATTTAATTTTATTATTTAATATAAAACGTATCTTTTCTGTATTTGTCTTCTTCCAAGGGAACGATATGAAATCATTATTTTATAACTCAATTAAATAATACTTTGATCGATAACATTCAACTCTAGGTATTTGGAAATTCAAGAAAACGGGCTGACTCATCCCCCCATCTTTACGGTCGCCATCTCTTCCCTTTGACGTCAAACTTCACTCTTCTATTCCCTTTTTTCTTCTTATTTCCTCGTGATGTAGAGAGAGCCTTCTTAATACGAAAATCGATTATTAATCCAGCATGAACATGGGGAAAAACGGTGAAAATCCTTCCGATCTCTTTCTTTTTCTTTCTCTTCTTCTTCTTTTCTTTTTTTTCTTTTTCCCTCGTCCTTTTACAAGGGATGGAACTTTCTGCTGCTTGTCACTCTCTCTCTCTCTCTCTCTCTCTTTCTCTCTCTCTCTCTCTTTCTTTCTCTCTTTCTTTCAGGAAACGTTTTCTTTCCTTTACGACGTTAGGGTATTTAATGTAAAACCAGCTAGTAGTTCGAATTAGGTCGCATCAGACATCGCGGAAGATAACACGTTAGCTGTTTGAGCGAAAGGGGAAAAGAGTCATTTTTCATTCTTAATCGAACTCTTCATTTCAGGATGTTTCCGTGATCGAGGATATTCCGATCGGTACACTTAAATAAATGAACTATCTGTGGGTTTAAGTTTTTTTTATTTTCCCTTTTTCTTTGTTTTTCTTCTTTATTTTCTATTCGATTGCACCTGATTGTTCTCATTAAGAAATTACGTCTTTTTTTCCCCTTTCCTTTTCCTTTTCTTTTCTTTTTACTTTTTTTTTTTTTTTTTTTTTTATAACGACAATACCTATAAACTTAATGAACTCGTCTTTTGTTTGTTTTTATATACCACAAAATTATTACATTAATTTATATTTATATAATAATATTGTGTAATACGACTTTTTAATAGTCCAAGAAATTATGAAAAGTCTGTATATTAATAAACGTTCGTATATTTTTTTTTTTATAATGTAAAGTATATTAATAATATGATATATAATATATGTATATATTTTATAAAGAATATTTAATATATTATATTTCTCTCTCTCTCTCTCTCTCTCTCTCTCTCTCCCTCTTTCTGAAATTATTTTCAATAATTTCTTCATATCATTGAATCATTTACAATAAATTCTTATCAATGTCATAGTTTTATTTTATTTATTTGGTCAATAACTATTAATATAAGTTTACGATATTAAAAATTAATTTTAACACGAATTTGTTCGAAATTGAATACGTCGTTCGAATACTTGATGACAATCTTCGATGACAATCAACGGAGGACTTGAAGATGGGTCTATCGATGTATGTATCTAATGCAACTCGCACTCGTCGTAATAATTCGTCGATATGAGTGTCACAGTTCCTGTCATCGGGCGTCGTCCATGGTGCACTTGCTATTATTACGCAGTCGCTGTACCAGCAGGCAACATCACTAAAGTGATTTCCCAACGGACATTGATGTCGCACCGTTCCTCTCTGTCGTGTTGCTAGTTGTAACTATTGACCGCTCAGTTCGTCGGCATATATTCGCCTTTTGATCACCTTCGTTTCAATACTATTTGAAAAATTTCCTCCATAAAATACAAATGTCCTATGATCATTTAATCGAACACGAACACGTAGGTATTATATACGTACTACATCATAATTTATAATATATGTTATAATTGTTCATTCATTAATAATACTGTAATGTTGTATTATAATAGTAAATTTGTCTTAGATAAAATGTATTAAAGCATATTGATAAAAATATTAATTATATATTACAATTATTTTATGATCGTTCATAATATGTATATTAATACGTCTTATAAAACGTAATGATATTTATCTAATGTAATTTCTTTTCTTTTATCGTTTTCTTAATTCATGTGCCATTTATTTCTTTATCTTTTCTTTCTTTCTTTCTTTTTTTTCTTTTTTGTACTTTTATAATTTTTTTCTTTTTTTTTTTTTTCTTTTTTTTTTTTTTTTACTGTTTGCATATACTTTTCGAGAAATGTACGAATCGCGTGAGTACACAAGATTCGCATAATAATTTTGAATGTCCGCGGTACTCTCGGTCAAAGGTCTCTCGTGGGATAAGCTACCCTTCACCATATTTAAGTCACGGCTATTACCGTCCTGCTAATTAAACGAGAGCTTAATCAGTTTTGCAATTTTTAGCCTTAGTCCTTAACGTTCGCTACCGTCATCATACGTAGTAATCACGTTCCACTAACTCAAACGAACTTTTGATGTATAATACTTCCGTCTTTTTATAATACGCCTTAGGCGAAATAAAAATAATAAAGGAAAAAGTCGCCTTAGGGGTAGAAAGAAGATGAAAGAAATGAGAATGTTGATTAGAACTTTATATATATATGTAAATGAGGTAAACTAAGGAGAAGTTTTACAATTTCTAGTAAATATGTAATATTGTGTGTCGAGTATATTCTTTGTTATGACTACCTCAAACATCTTTACTTTTATAGAAAAACATAAATGTAAGGTGTTGTAAAACGAAAGAAAAATGAAACGATATTAAAACTCTATTTTTTGACGTTAGGTACCTTTTTAGTGAGCCATATACAAGCATACACACGCATACACAAATATAGAAAAATAGGGGACAGTACGAAAATAAATTTATATCTTTAAAGATTTTTCAACGTCATTGAATTATTCTAAATATCAAATTATATCGATCACCATATATATATATACATATATATTTTAGTTTATTATGTATATATATATATATATATATATATATATATATATATATATATATAATAAAAGAGAGTTTATGTAATAGTATAATATAAATTATACTATACTCACATTTCCTGTCACGACAAATGATCCACTTAACGCGTTAACGTAC
>NC_062196.1:3220491-3237991 GCF_912470025.1 Vespa velutina
GTAATTGTTGCCTCTATTTTATTTAATTAAATCGTTTCTTTCTGCCCACTCTTTTCTCTCTCTCTCTCTCTCTCTCTCTCTCTCTCTCTTGAAAAAGTCGGACAATAAAACGCATATCCATGGAATATTCGATTTTTATGCATATTCTCTCCAAGGTTTCTTTTTTATAGCTATCCTAATATTCGTGCGTTTTGTTCAAGTAGGTATTGCGATACGGACGTCATAAATGAGATCAATGTATACAATTATATTGTCCAAGACAATACAAATTTTGCAAGCTCTATCGCTTACACGTGTTACGATTAATAGAATAATGTAATGAATGAAGTAAAATTTAATGAAGATATAGCTCGAAATGAAAAATGAAAATACGAAAAGTCGATGCTCTTTAGAAACAATGAATTTATGAAATTAAAATAAGGAAATGTGTAAGTACAATGGGTTGTTAATATGAATAACGTGTAGATATAAATTTTCCATAACTATATATAAAGAGAGAGAGAGAGAGAGAGAGAGAGAGAGAGAGAGAGAAAGAGAGATAATGGTCGAAGAAAGTAGAAGAATAGAGTGAAGTCATATGAAGAAAAGAAAAAAGAAGAAAAAAAAAAAGAAAAAAGAAAAAAGGAAGATCGAAGGAAATATTTCAGCCGTGTGCACGTTCAAATTGTTGCCAAAAAATATGAAAAATCTTTTGGCTGGTATCCAAAACGTGGAAAACGGATGGAGGAAACCGCGAGACCTGCACGCGTGGAAACCGCACGCAAGAGGCGACCGGCCAAAGGTCGCGACAAAGAACACCTTTTATTTTCTCCTTGTAATACACGGTATGATCTTATTTAATTGGATCGTTTAAAATATTCTCTTATTTTTTTCTTTCTTGTTATTTTTTTGTCCTTTTTCATTTTTTATTTCTTTTTTCCCTTTTTCCCCAACTTCTCCCCCTCTAACCCTTATAGATATGAAATAAACGAGAACTACTGCAACGTTTATTTATTAAATATATGCGTTTATATTAACAATATAATATTTTTCCAACGATTCTCATGAATTTTTATATTTATTTTAGGTACATACGTTACTTTTTTTGCTTGTCGTGTTTTTACTTTCCTTTTATAATTTTTTTATATGTAAGTATTTTTTTTTGTTCTTTTATCTCTCTCTCTCTCTCTCTCTCTCTCTTTTTTCTTTCACTATCATATTGCACAGTTACATGAAAGTAACATTTCTCATATATCGGATATTTTTCCTAGTACTACTTCTATATAAAATGTTATACGAGAATTCTCATGAGCGACATTAACTGGAAATTACATTCGAGTGAAATAACGTTTTTAACCTAAATGAACTTTTATGCTGGACGACCGACTCAAATGTATGTTTTATAAATGATTCTAACCTTGGAATTTAATAATTCGTTACGAAACAATATATTTTTATTATTATTAGTTAATTATGTTTACTATTACGTAATATATCATATTATGCATTTTATATTAGCACAATATATTATTACGTACGTATTTATATATATCGTAGTATATAATGGTATTGAATCATTGATCAAAGACATATATTATTATTTAGTCGATTTAATAAACAAAACAAATTCTTATCCGATACTTTGCATTAGTACTTCTAACGTGACATATTTTACGTGTGTATGAAGCGGCAATTAATTGTTTTTTTGTTAATTTGTCGTTGTTGTTTTCTTTTTTTTTTTCTTTTCTCATTTTTTTTTTGAACCGACAAAGAAATATATATAACATTTAAGTGATCTTTATCATTTCTCTCTTGTAAACTGTATTGAAAGAAAAATGAATCATAATATACAAAATATATCACATCGCCGATGATAGTACGAAAGAAAGATGAGAATTGGCAGTGAAACTCATTATATCATAGCGTGGTAAAAGTAGCACAAAAAGAGCAAGAAAAAGAAGTAGAAAAAAAAAAAAGAAGAAGAAAAGAAAAACCTTTCAAGTTTTCCTCGATAAATCGACTCGTTAGCAGCCTCACTGCCTAGTCTCCGTCAGTCTTTTACACTCGGATGAGTTCGCGTTGGTGCGCTGAAAAATATGCGGAGCTTAAACGAAGTACGTGTCGCGAATTACCCAGCGTATTTTACAACGTCAGACGAAAACCAAGTGAAATTTTCTTTTCCCAGAACATCCGCCATTTGTCCGTTAAATCAAAA
Organism: Vespa velutina; assembly: GCF_912470025.1. NCBI lineage: Eukaryota > Metazoa > Arthropoda > Insecta > Hymenoptera > Vespidae > Vespa > Vespa velutina. The sequence goes on from NC_062196.1 coordinate 3,222,686, forward strand.
CTATCCGACCAGTGGACTTACACGAAATATTAACGCAAGTATTTAAGGCGAAATGATTTTTCATAAAAATGAAATAATCGTCGATTTATACGAACATAATTAATTGTAATTATTAGATACGATTAATATATATATATATATATATATTTTGATGTTATTGCAATTAATTAAATATTTAAATAAACGATGAATATTATAGATACAATATTTATATTACCGTAAAAAAAAAAAATATATATATATATATATATATATATATATATATATGTATATAGTAAGAAATTCATTAACACAAATTTTTGTGTACCTGCGTCTTAATTAGAAAATTTTCATTCTAGAACGGAAGTTTATTCTAAACTGTTTCGTTACCGATAACCTGTTGATTCGATGGCAAAACGAGAATGAAAAAGAAAACTTTTTTTTTTCTTTTTCATCTTTCCGATACGCATTTAATTACCGCCTATAGTTTCTCTATATATTCGCGAGGTATGAAATATTCGCGAATATTTGAAAAAATGACTGTATCCTTGAGCATCGATCATTAATCATAAAAGAAATTTCATTTGAAATCGTTTTTTTTTTCGTGCACCAAACCGCTAATAAATCAATTCCGGTCTTAAACCAGCGAACGTTCTCAGTTCTTGCGAGCTAAATTTCAATCACTCTAACGAGCTTATCATGTTACTTGTAATCGCTATTTTCTCTCTCCCTCTCTCTCTCTCTTTCTCTTTCTCTCTCTCTCTCTCTCTCTCTCTCTCTCTCTCTCTCTCTCTCTCTCTCTCTCTCTCTCTCTCTCTCTCTTTCTACATCTCGTTAATCTTCACTCTTGGAAACAAAATTGATTTTGAAATGTTAGATCGGTTGGATTGTTGAAAGTATTCTCTAATGGAACGATCATGTACGATCGTGAAAATTGTTATAATAATTTTGCAGAATGTTCATAATAAATTTTCCTTTAAGAATATATATATATATATAATAAAAATTTTATATATATATATATATATATATATATATATATATATATGTCATGTTTGTAATAAATTTCTTTTATTCTTTGTTTTTCTTTCTTTTATAAATGATCTGTTCCAAATTTTAATTATCAAGAAAGACAAACAAGCACAGAATGAAAAATGAAAAAAAAATTAATTTTATTACATTCGATTCGACAGTTTTCGAGAATCGTTAGCCATACAAAAAGGACAAGATTAAAATACTTTTAATCTGAATTATAACTAGATTCATGGTGTACGCACGTAAATGCATATGTTGAATATACGAAAAAAAAAGTAAAATAAAATAAAATAAAATAAAATAAAATAAAATAAAATAAAATAAAAAGAAAGAAAAAAAGTATTCAAGGCACGAAGCTGTGTGATGAAAAATCGCTACGTAAATAATGGTTTGTTGTTACGTCGAAAGAAACATTTTTCTAGACTTTGATCGTTCAGCGTTTGCGTTAGGAAAAATGAAAAAAATTGATATTAAAACTAGCAACTTCGTTAAAGTGTTTCGCTATAGTATTTGCTCTGGGAATACATAGATATATGTGTATTTTTCAGATTGCTATTATATTTTAAATCTAATATGTTGTCAGTCTTATAATACACATAGATTGATACGTCGAAAACATTCTAATTTATATCAATTCTATGAATTTCTCTTCCTTATTTGTGGATGCGAAGGGTGGAAAGATGGAAATAATTTACGTAATAATAATACCAGATAAATATATTTTATGTATATATATAAATAAATTGAATAAATTATTATACTTATATTGTATGAATTCATTTGTTTCTTAAAAATTCTTTTAACAAATTTTAAAGATATATATATATATATATATTTTTTAATTTATACAAATACTGCAAGTCTACAATATAAAATAAAAATTAACAACAATTAAAATCTCCCGCATATATAATGGCTCGTAGTTTAATAGCACTGACCTAGCGTGGAACCACGATAATAAAAGCTGTTGTCTAACAAAGATGCGAATGAAACGAAATAGGAGGAGGATGCACGCGATAATCTCTAGGACTTTTTAGGAAGGGTTGCACTAATCGTTGTCGCGACACGACGGCCACTAGAGTGTACCTCCCATGCTGCTTGTACCCTCGACTCGACACTAATTAGTTCCGGTTACGACGGAAAAATGTCGTAATTACGCTGCACCAGAGAAAGAGAGATAGAGAGAGAGAGAGAGAGAGAGAGAGAGAGAGAGAGAGAGAGAGAGAGAGAGAGAGAGAGAGTGAGAGAGAGAGGGAGGGAGGAAAGAGAAAGAGGGGGAGAGAGAGATGGGAGGAACATTTTCGTGACGAATGACAAGAACGCGAGCTAAGAACGCTGACAAAGGAGGCTACGTAATCGTTAAAACGTTACTGTGTACTTCGTTTTGAGAAATGGCTTAAAAAGAGCATTTGATTACGCTCAACTTTTGTCTCGACTACTCTTATTAATGTTTAAATAATTACTCGTAATCCATTGGATTGTCCGGAAAATTCATATTTGTTTTCTCTCCGTATATGTACATATATATGTCAGTACATCTATTATAGGTACTACAAACGTATTAGATATTTGTATATATTGAAACAAATTGACGAATTTTTTTTTTTTCATAAATTTTGTTTCACTTTTTCTTTCAATTTCCTTTCAAATTTTTTATGTCCTTAATTTCCTTTTTCTTTTTTTTTTTTTTTAATTCGGCGATACTTATCAATTTTCGTATATCATCGATGATTGAACATAATAAAGTGCATTTTCGATATTTGAAATATTTCTTTGCATTAGAACATCAAGCGTGAAAGACGAAAATGCAAGAAAAATGAGAGCAAAGATTTGTATCGTTTATAGATAAGAAGATAATACTTTAACTATTAAGGACTGTTTTAGAAATCGATTCGCGAAGTTTAGAGCTTTGGATATCAATTTTGAAGACCAAGAACATTTTGGTAAGATCTTCCAATACTGATGATCAAATCAAGACACCGATTGAGAATAACCAATATTACGAAGTTCGCGAAATTGTAGAGTTATTAAATTTAATCAAGAAATAGGTGTATCCGTTTACGAGCATTTGATAAACCTGAGTTATTAATCGTCACGAACTTTCTACGGACAAGTTAATATATATTTTCAATGCAAACAGTTCCTAATCAGGTTCACTGTTTTAATAGTTACACATTATGAAATTTGTGAAACTTATTGTTCTAGAAAATCTAATTTAATGCGAGTACATTAATTTTAATAAATCGGATTTTGATTTTCAATACGTGATATAGAAAAAAAACAAAAAAAAAAAAAATATATATATATATATAAATAAGAAAAAACAAAGAAAAAAAAATGCTTTAACGAAGATCTACGATTGCTTTACTCGACAAAAGAAATAAAAAGTATAGAATTATAATTTTAAGTGAACACTAAAGGCGAAAGTATTCCGGGAAAGGAAAAGTGGATCTTTTAAGGAGTGTGTTGGTGGTTTCGAACGTCATTCCCTTTATCGTAGTTACTTCTCTGGAGGGTAATTTAAATTCAAAGGACGCAGCAATTAAGAAAGATCGCTCGAACGAAAGCGACAAGAGGGTTGCGTCTGGGTTGGGTCTGGGTTGCTCTCGATTCTCTTCCATTCGGCCATTCTTACGTACCTAATTTGCGTTAGTTCGCATAAATGCCTTAATTCGTAACAATGGACGCAATGAAAGAGTGTCCCGAATGATTCGATCCGAGTATCTAATTCGATTCAACCCTTTTTTCACAATATCTATCCCCTTTGCAGTCAACATCATTATCTTCTTGCGACTTTGTCGACAGTCATAATCGTTTTCTTTCGATCTAACGATTGTTTTTCTTTCCTTTCTCTTTCTCAATGACACGAGGAGTGGTCATAAGAAAAAAAAAAAAAAAAAAAAAAACAAAAAAAAAAAAGAAAGTAAAAACTAAAAGAAACGTTTTAAAGATATCCAATGAAATGATAATAAATATAATATAACAGTCTGACAAATTTAATGTACGACGTAAAATGTCGATGTAAAATGTCGATTTATTTTTTTTCTTTCTTTTTTTTTTTTGTCGAAAAGAAAAATTTCGATTATATTCATTCGATTGTCCTTCGAAGAAAATGTGACATCGTTAGGATAACGAAAGGAAAAAAATGAGAACATAAAAAAAAAAAAATACAAGGACGTTAAAAAAAAAAAAAAAAAAAGGAAGAAATATAACAAAGAAAAGTAATAAAAGAAATAAAGCAATTTGATTCATCTACGTGCAACTTTACTTTTACATATATTTATTTAAACGGCACTCGTCGAGAAGAACAAATAGATTCTTCCGTGCTATGGAGAGGACAAACCGCATCGACTTAGTCGTCGTCGAGTTCGAATTCGCTAGTGATTCATTGATTTTGCCTAAGTTTTGCAGAAAGGAACGATTAATCAGGCCGGCCAGCTCCATCCCTTCTCGGTAACGACGAACGAAGCCGACTAGAGACAGAGAGAGATAGGTAGATAGATAGATACAGATAGAGATAGAGATAGAGAAAGAGAGAGAGAGAGAGAAAGAGAAAGATAGATAGAGAGATAGAGAGAATGAGAGAGAGAGAGAGAGAGAGAGAGAGAGAGAGAGAGAGAGAGAGAGAGAGGAGTTGGATGTTGGCTTGATGGTGGGGAGAGCAATATTTCAAGCTGAGATCACCGTGCGCTCGCCAACGGCTCTTTCTTCTTCGACGGCCATTAACTCGAATTACGGTCGCTTCGTCGGTCACCCTGAAAAGATGAACTTCGGAGGCTACTGCATTCTCCTTTACCACCACTGAACTACCCCTCCTAACTGACGACGACTACGACGACGACGACACGTAAATCGACTAGGCGATCGATGGATAACTAGGTAAGTTCGAAAAAAAAAAATTATTTGACCCGTTGAGAATATCAAAGAAACTCAAAGTTCTTGATCGCTTTTGTAAACCCTTGATTCGATCGATACCACAAAAATTTAATTAATAACATTATCTTTATGGATAACATCTATCAATCATTTACGATTAATTGATTAAATATATTATTATGTTTAATTAATTGATTAATTAGAATTTAATAAAATATATGACTGTAATATAAAATTAAATAACTTTGGTATTAATGAAAAAAAGAAAAGAAGAAAAAAGAATAAATATAACTGTCGTATATTTTAATCTTAATTTTTTGTTGTTAACGTCACCTCCAAATTATAATAATAATAATAATTAATAATAATAATAATAATTATTATTATTATTTATGTTCTGTTTTTTTTTTTTTTTTTTCTTTAAATTAACACCAACTAGCAATTATCGATTTAAATGTGCATTTCCATACATTGCATCATATCGACGAGTACAATCAGAAAAATAGAAAATTTATCGGTCCGCATTGTTGCCGAAGCAATATTCCCTAAATATCGTAACATCAGTATCATTTAGGACATTAACTTTCAATTCGAAATAACAAAAAGACAATGTTACGCAGGGAAAATCGATGGGAATCGGGCGAATATTTAAGTGTACCAATGGGCGACATGACCATTTTCATAGGCGACTACGAGACTGGTCGCGCGTTCATTAAGAGTATTAATTACACGCGGTTACCAATTATACGAAGTATACGCGACCCGTTATTGGGACACTAATTACAAAGCTCCAGCGAGTATCCATCTACGAGAGATTAATCCAAGCTTCAAGCCCATACAAAACGGATTCCCTTGATGTAAGCGTTATTAATACGTTTATTTCACACAAAGAACGCTCCAAGAATTTCCTTTTCAAAGGACGAAAGAACCGAAAAGAAAGTCGATCGGTCGGAAAAGATCTATTCGGGAAAGTTAATATAAAAAAAATGTATCATTCGAGAGAGAGAGAGAGAGAGAGAAAGAGAGAGAGAGAGAGAACGTCGACGACAGTTTTTTCATATTATTATAATCCAATATGATAAAAATAATAATTGAATAAAAATAGAATGACAAAAATAATTATGACGTTAGAATAAAAATGATAATAATGATAGGAGATTAAATTACGGTGGTGTTAGTATGTAATATAATGTGTATGTGTGTGTATGTATGTGTGTGTGTGTGTAAAAGAGTGTGAGTGTAACTTTGTAACAAAATTATTAGATTTCTCACATCAAATAATATTCAATATTAACATGTAATATTTAACAATATTAACCTATCCAATTTTATTTAATTTAATTATTGACAAGTAAATTTTGTAAAGTTTACAGTATTAAGAACATTAATTCTATATATATATATATATATGTATGTATATATTTACTTACGTATTATATGTATATAAGAAAACAGGAGCACAAGGTATATACGTATAGTATCAGGGTAAAACGAAATACGAATCGATGTGCAATACTATTTGTTTGTATATTCTATTTATTCCTTTTCTTTTCACAAAGTTCTAACCTAAGAAAGTACAAAATAGAACTGTGTACAAGTTTCAATAGTCGTTGGATAAAATAAACGGCGTTCTGGCCCTTTCTCGAACTCCTAACCCTCCAAATCTTTTCAAACCTTTGCAACGCGCTTCTTTACTCGACGCGTTACTACTCGAGTTTACTCGTTCGGTCGAAACAGGATACAAACTGGATCTACTTAACGTGACCATCGCGAAATAACTTTTCCGTTTACCATTTCGACGAGAAAGTCCTACCCCAAAGTTACGTTGTCGCTTTGATGCCAAAGTCCAATGGCGACATCGTAACTTTTCAGCTTTGGTAAATGTCTTTCTCGTGAAAATGGAAAATTCTCGCGTCAACTTTAATGATTACTATCATCTAAATATTTTCTTTTCTCTACTTTCGTTTTCTATCAATTACAATATTAGTTCAAAAAAGAAAAGCAAATCAAATTGTTCGGACGTTAAAGGCCTCGAATAGAAAATTTTCAAGTTGAAAATATTAATTTGTTTCTCATTGATTTGTTTTATTTTAATTAAATCAAATTGTAAACGACAAATTTCGTTGAATTAATCTACGATAAAGTACTTACTTATTGCCAATCTACTTACATCATAGCTCAAAGTATTGTAATAGAAACAGTGTTGAAATATAATAGAATAAAAGAGATTGCATAATCATAATATTCGAATAGATTAGAGAAAAATATATTGCATAATCATAACGTTGGAATAGAATAGAAAGAAATAAATAGATAGGAATGATCCTTGTATTTTCAAAATATCAAAAATATTATATCTAATATTATCAATATATTTTACGATGGATAACGAACTTACTTACGTGAATGTTACTAAATTCTCACGTAGAACTTTTGATTGCGCGTAGTATAGACCTTTGATTGTACGATACGTGAATTCGTGTCCGGAACGTACTTCTAAAGGACGTAGTTAACAAAGTAAATACAATCAATATCGAAGATACGATAGTAATGATCGGTACGTGCGTTCACTGAATGTTGGAAACAACGACTGTCTCGCATTGAACATCGGAAGTCTGGTTTTGGAGAGTAGTGGGGGAAAGTTGACACAATTATTCGAGGAAGGTCGAATGAGAATTCAATGAAAAAGCTATAAACGATGACTCAAATATAACAAAACAAAAAAAAAAACAAGTAAATACGGCATACTACGATTTCTTACGAAGATCGTTTCGTATGTGTTATTTACGATAAATGAAAAAAAAAAAAAAAAGAGGAAAAACTTAAACAAACGATTTGTAAAAATGTAGATCGAGTTTGTGAGATAAAATGTAAAAGACGTGGATTTAAAGGAAGGTGTCAGGTCTCTTTGGTTAATCGATATTTACTATCGATAGGTAATCCTATAGAAACCCTTGGCTTATCCATACGTTATCATCGAATCGTTATCCACTGTGTATATGTATGTGTGCGTATATATATGACGACGGATATATAAAATCCTTAACAAACATTTTCTACGATCGTTAAACAAAAACATAGACGACCGATTTCTAGTTTCAAAATGGTTTAAAAAAAAGAAAAACATTTTTCAAATATAATTCCGTGTAACATTAAATGTGCAAGAAAAGATATTAAAATAATTCAAGTAAAATTTTCTACCTCGCGATTTAGAGTTATAATTCTAAAATACGAAAAGGAAAGAAAATTGAAGCGAGAGAAAACGTAGCTTTTATTAGTACGAGTATTATTCGATTGCAAAATTGCACGTTAAACATAATGTTTATAATTGATTACGGAAAATCGTCCCAAGGGGTAAACATGCACGGAGAGGATAAAAAGGAAGGAAGAAAAGGATAGAAGAGTGAAGGAAAACAAAAAAAGAAACAGAAAAAAGAGAAAAGAAAGAAAAAGAAAACAGCAAAAGTCATACCTACGACGCAACACGAAGCTTTCCGTTTCTGAACGCATTGTACGCGTGTTTCAACAAAAGGTACGCGAGCGCGTTTTTCAATTCCAAGTCACGGAACCCTCCCGGGTAAAAAGGGTAGAAAGAGAAAGGGACAGAGAATTCTCGTCGGAAAAGGGTTGCCCTACAAATTTAAAAAAAAAAAAAAAAAAAAAAAAAAAAAAGAAAAAAAAAACAGGAAAGGAAAAAGAAAACAGAAAGAAAAACAAAAAAAAAAAAAAAAAAAAAAAAAAAACAGAGAAACAAAGGAATAACGGTTTTCTATAATAGGTAAGAAAAAAATAATGCGGAAAGCGAGAGAGAGAGAGAGAGAGAGAGAGAGAGAGAGAGAGAGAGAGAGAGAGAGAGGGAGAAATAAGAGACGAAATAAAGGATGCGTGTAAATACGAGAAGAACAGTATAATACGTGGTAATCAAAATGAAAAACAAAGAAATTATAGAAGAAAAAGATCGACGTTAACTCGTGCGAATATATTTAGCTTCGTTGCTTTTCGACATTCTAAGAACAAAGAATTTCGTATGTTCCATATTCATGTAAATATTTAATCCTTTGTGATATTTTTCCAAGTATATTTAATTTGTAACAGTTGTAACAATTGTAAAAGATAAAAAAAACAAAATTAATATATTGTTATTATTTATATACCAATATTTTTTAAAGTTCATTAAATTCATTTTCATTATTGTTTATAATATTTATAAGTAATGAAAGAAAAGTAAATTACCTCATGTATACTTATATCCACGTACGATACATATGTCATTGATTTTATTTATTAGTATGAATGTATAAAAAAAAAAAAAAAAAAAAGAAAAAAAGAAAAAGAAAAAGAAGAGAGAAATATCATTGTGCTGTGAATTTGTAAAAAAAATATTACATTTCCAATAAACGAGGTATTATAATTGAAAAGCTTAAATGACATGTAGATCCTTAAAAGTCTTTGAGTTTCATATCCATTTATTTTATACATTTTCAATATGTCTAATAAATAAATCGATTATATGTGTATAAACGTTTATTCGAAAACGGCCGTATTGTTTCCCGATGCGTTTCAATAACGTTAAAATAAAAAACCTTTAGATGATTAAAATTTCAAGTAGAAATTTTTGGAAAAATTCTGCTGCATTTTATGAAGCCAGACGCGAATTCTTCCTGGTCGAGCATTCGCGGCTATTGTGGTTTTTTTTAACGATACCTATAGGAAAGTCCTCGTAAATTTCAAATTACAGTCAGGTTGATCGTATCGTTGTTAGTCGTACGATACAAGTGATCGCTTTGAAAACAGATAGAGTGAGTGAGTGAGTGGGAGAGAGAGAGAGAGGGAGAGAGAGAGAAAGAGAGAGAGAGAGATAGTGATATCAATGAAAGGGGTGAGAGGGGATAAACCGTACTTCCAACTTTACTGCTCTATACTAAACCCATGTTTACTTCTAGCTCGTAAAGCATATCGCCATTTTTTGCAACCTTTCTCCCTCGACCCTCTTTATCTCTCCCTCCCTCTCTCTCTCTCTCTCTCTCTCTCTCTCTCTTCTTTTTGCATTAAACTGGGGTTTTACGTCATGAATGATAAATTGATACATAAACAGATAAGAAAAATTATTTATTTTCATTCGTAATAAATTAAAATGTCGACTAAACGATTAATGAATTATTAACAAAATGAATTAATTAAAAAATTGACGTCTATATAAACTAAAAATATATTTACATCTGTTCGTATATATGTAAATGTACATATGTACATAATGCATCATTTGATTGGATCGAAATATATAAATGAATATAAAAGAAATAAAAAAGAAATATAAAAATGAATAAAGTTATAATCATCGTTATACCTTTGTTTTTTCGATTGAACCTATTTACGAGAGAGAGAGAGAGAGAGAGAGAGAGAGAGAGAAAGAGAGAGAGAGAGAGAGAGAGAGAAAGGTAAGTATACAAGTATGTAAGTACACAGTACAGACATTTGTAGAAATTAACTGTATAATTCGGAAGGTGTTACTCTGTACATACATACATAAATATGTATATATATATATATATACATATATATATATGCATGCATGCGCGATCGCAGTGCTTGATCCTAGGAGTTCTAGTAGCATGGTTTGGATGAGGAGGAGAAGAAGGTGGAGGATGAGCTCGTTCCTGACGGACTCATGGGAAAATCTGTTTTCATTAAGGCTACCGCACTATATATTCTCCCTGTTCTTGGTAGCTTCAACTACCCTACGAAAGCTCTTAACGTTCAACCAAAATGTCGATATAGGTATACAGAAGCAAATATTTGACTAGAACATCCGTGATGGCATTAATTGATAGAAAGATATAGTTTTCTTTGAGCGAGTACATTTCAAAAAAAAAAAAAAAAAAAGAAAAAAAAAATAAATAAATAAATCTGACTTCATTTCTATTTTCCCCAAATGATTTTTGTATTCTTTCAATCATAACATCATTTTGTTATACATATATTTTGGTAGATATGTTTATGAGAATGAGAGTATGTATATTTAAGACGACACGCTTAATGATAATAAATGTATGACATAGTTTGAGTAATACCTGTAAGAAAAAAAAATATATGTACTCTATATATTATTCGATACAATACTACATTACTACTATATATAACATATATGACATGATACTATAATATTTCATTATGCAACTATACTATATAGATAAGTATTAAGAGAACTATTCTAATTACAATTGTTTATTTACACGTTTATATCAATATTGTTAATCTCAATCCAAAATGTATTAACAATGTACTTTTACGTGTAATCTGATTCATCCATATATGACACATTCTATCAATTATTTTAGAAAATTTTTTTTTTAAAGCAATATTGTTAATTTCTATTAAATACATTATTTTACACTGCTTTATTTTATTATCTACATCTTATCTTTTTTTTTCTTTTTAACCTAGTTATCATGGTTTGTATAAAATATTAAGATGGAGTCAATCTGTTCTTCTCGATGTTCTTGAAATATTGAAATAAATAAAGATAAGGATAACTTTAAGTAATCACTTTAGTACATATTCCTTACATATAAGTGTATGTATGTTTGTGTTGGAACTTTTCTTGAAGTATCTAAAAGTTTAAATACATATATCTTAAGGCATATATACGTATTTAAATGTCCAAAGTTACAAGACAGTTTAGGAAAATAATTTACGAAGAAAAATTTGAAAGAATATTGGCATATCTATAATATTATATATACATACATGCATATGTATATCTTTCGGGATTGAGTCTTTTAATTAAATCCATCGTTTCTCTTAAAAAGTTCGTTTCAAAGTTATAATCAATAAAAATCAAGTGAGAAATATACATTCTCATAAAGTTATCTATAAGACGCCATTTTGTGTTCTCTCTATCATTCCTTTTGCTTATCTATCTCGTATATGTATATATACATATATATATATATATATATATATATATATCCATATGCATATACATATATATATATATATATATATATGTATATGTACGAGTAGAGGATTCTCGCAAGGATTCTGTAACGTCAGGACGCATCTTGCTTGACGGATTTACGACGATTTATCCGTCGACTGCTGTTGCGTTGTTACCTTTGGCTTTCATCATGAATAACCGTGAAGACCGAATGACTAGATTTTTTGGTAACGTCATTCAATGAAATATTCTTTGGAATTCTTTGAAAGTTGCTTTCTTTCCCTCTCCTCTCTCTCTCTCTCTCTTTTTTTCTTTTTATTTCAGTATCTATGTTTTCTATCCCAATAATCTTTTCATATTTTTATCTTTCACATGTACAACGATCCTTTATAAAATCCTCATTTTCAAAAAGTTTAAATAAATACTAAAAAGGATTGTTCATCGAAAGGAATCATATTTTTATCTTTACTTAAATTTTTCTTACTCTTTAACATTTTTATTATTCGATATTATTTATTTTGCATATATTTTATTTCTTTTATATTTTCCTTTAGCGATCGTTCAATACGATCATTCATTCCATTTAATTTCTTTCATACTTACTTAGGTAAATGTGAATTGCTAAGAAGAATGTCTATAAATCCCTGAAAGGAATGCGAGTGTAATTACGGTTGAAACGGGCGGTCGTTGCCTCGATCTTGCTCGATATAACTTTATAACACACGTATTTTCTTCATTGGCTGGAATGATCACGTCTATTAATTCGATTTGCGTAACAAGAAGAAAGAACGAGAAATTCCGTCGATATTGATTTGGATAGAATGTTAAAGTATTGCTGTAGATGTTTAAGTATTTTTTTTTTCTTTTTTTCTCTTTTTCTTTTCTTTTTTTTTTTTTTCATCCACGGTTGATCGTGAAATATAAATGTTCCAGTCATAAATATGGAAATTTTACGACTATGTCATTGAGATCTTATTGTGTAGATTTTTTTTTTGCAATGCAAGTAAGTTAGTACTTACTTTGTTCTCTTATACTTCTCGTTCTCTTTCTCTCTCTCTCTCTCTCTCTCTCTCTCTCTCTCTCTCTTTTTCTCTCTCTTTTTTGTTATGCATCGGATTAATAAATGTATTCCTATCTGTCAATAGGGAAACCACATGTGATATAAAAATTATTTTAAATAAGAATGGGGATGATAGAATGGATGATTCCATTTCAACCGATTCATTTGATGATAATGAATGAATGAATCATAGTTTGAATAATACCACCCCCCCCCCCAAAAAAAATATATTTACTCTATATATGATTCGATACAATACTATACTATCACTGTATACAAAATGTATGACACGATACTATACTATGTAACTATACGACTATACGATGCAGATAAGTATTAAGTATTAAATGAACCATTCTGATTTGTAAAAATTGTTTATTTACACATTTATATCAATATTGATATTCTCAATCCAAATATTTATATATACACAAATATTTATAGTACATAAATATTTATAAATTTCTGAGTTCTGCGGTATAATAACATTTAAAAATATTTTATGCGTTTTGCCTTTTTTTCATTTCTACATATTTCTTTTCTTCCTTTCCTTCCTCTCTCCTTCGCTTCTCTCTTTCTGTTTATTATTTCCTTTTCTTTTCATTTCATTTATTTATTTTTTTTTTAATATATCATTCGATAATCGATAAGAGAAGTAAAGCTCAAGAAATAATTTCGAAAGATCATGCATATTTTCCAGCAATGTGTAATAGCTTCGAAACACTGAATCTCTATCGAACTTATGTAATTGAATAGCATTCTCTTTTTCTTTTTCTTTTTCATTTTCTCTTTCTTTTTCATTTTCTTTTTCTTTTTCATTTTCTTTTTTTTTTCTTCTCCCTCTCTTCCTCTTCTTCTTCTTCTTCTTCTTTCTCTTATTTTTCTTCTTCTATCTCTTTTATCTTTTTCTCTTCTTCCTTTCGTTTCCCACTTCAAGCCACTTCGAGAGTCGACTTCTTGAGAACCATAAAAAATTTCCCATTTAATTTCCCGAAGACGTGTATAAAGAACACGTTTTCCCATTGGGCTATAAGATTTAATGAGAAAATACAAACACTAACTATTTCATTGTTTCTACTACTTTCTTCGTTACGTACAGCAAACATTTACAATCTTAGTTTGTCCATCTACACTATTAGACATTTTTCATTTGTAAGCATTTATTCCGTTTATTTGAAAATGCGAAATATACGAAGAAAGAAAAATAAAAACAAAGGAAAAAGAAAAATCAAGCTCTCTTTCATCGATACCAATGTATCTACAAAAAAAAAAAGAGAAGAAAAGAAAAGAAAAGAAAAGAAAAGAAAAGAAAAAAAAGAAAAGGGACAGTAAAACAAAAAGAAAAAAGAAAAGAAGAAAAAGAAAAGAAAAGCTCTTATTGTCGTACAAATACGCAAGGATCGTTCGAAAAGATTTGCGATACTACCCTCTACCTCTGTTTCTTTTTTCTTTGGCGTCTCCGTTGCATCCCTCTAATTAAAAATTCAGCAAATTAAAAGTCGTCCCTTCTTCTACGAGCGAGTCCTTAATTCGTTAAGAGCAAGAAGGACGGTACAACGTTGAAAGGGATTCAAGAAAATAATTAATGAAAGAGGGACCGTTCATTATCATTCTATGTATAATATATATTTCTAATGTCTTACAACGCTGATAAAAAAAAAGGATATAACAGCTTTAATAATAATAATAATAATAATAATAATAATAATAATAATAATAATAATAATAATAATTAATAATAATAATAATAATTATTATTATTATTATTATATAATTATATAATATTATTATTACTATTATTATAATTATTATTATATACAATAATATTTATAAATAATAATTATTTCAACATTGATATTCACAATATTAATATTTTAATGATCCATTCTGTTATATTAAAATAGTTTTAGTAAAGTTAGAGGGATTTGTTCTATTCAAATAATATATTAATAAGAACTTTCAGTTTAACGTAATCGTCGTACATTTTAATCCGATTTTCCTTTTATCTTTGTCTATTCTTTTCTTTTTTTCTTTTTTAATCTTTTTCCTTTCCTCTCGACGAATTCTTAACACAAAATTTTACGGGATATATGACGACATGAATTGAACGGTACTTAGCTAATAAAGTTGCGATTAACTTTTTTGTGGAAATGAGAAAAATAAAATAGAGAAAATTTAGAAGAGACGATATTCGAGAATAGGTTATAATAACAGAATTAAAAGATACCATACGTATACGATAACATGTCGTCGACGTTTTATACGAATCCTAAAGCTTTAGCTATGTCGATAGTGAATTATAATCCATGAGATTATATGCGATATCTACTACTATTGTGAAATACCAAGAAAAATTATATAAGGTATTAGAGCTGAATAATATTCAAATGAGAAGAAGTTATTACAGTATTATTAATAT
>NC_062196.1:3240491-3262991 GCF_912470025.1 Vespa velutina
CTTGTTCTCTTTTAAGATTCTAAGATGAAGAGTGCTAAAAGTCTCATTTTTATGAAAAAAGTTCGAAGAACGAAAGTTGGAGAGTATCGATGCCACAAGAATTGGATGTACGGACGAAGAAAAGGAAAAAAGGAAGATAAGAGAAAAGAACAAAGGTTATTCACTTTTATTATTTAAGTTTGTTTTAACATAACATAAGTGTTGAGATCTTACAAAAAAGAATTAAAAAAAAAAAAAAAAAAAAGAAAAAAAGGAAAAGAAAAGGAGAAGAGGAAAAACTTACATTGAAAAAAAAAAAAAAAGAAAAAAAAAATTCTTAGCCATTGGAGATATCAAAAATTCATCATATAATGCATTAAATTAATAATATCATTAAATATTGTTATTCCATTAAAATAAAGTTATTGTAACGTTTCACTTCAGGATCTATCGTCTTTGTTTTAAAGAATCACTCTTTACCACCAAAAGCAAACAAGCACTTATTTCTGGGTCCCTTTCTTCTTAAACCCTCCAACTCGGCAAGTAAAAGTTCCCTATCTTTTCCCTAAGTTTTCCCTCGTAGAGAAATATTTCTTTGCTCAGCGTTTAAAATCCGACCGCTTTCTCATTAAGACTAAAATACGAACTAGCAAGAAAGAAGAATATAGAAGCCCTATTATTACAGAATCTCTATTCGTCTATTCTATCGGAGTATTTCTCAACCAATTATTTTCTCCGTGGACTAACTTAAGTTTTTCTTTTGATAAAACAAAATTCGCCGAAGAAGAAAAAGAAAAATATTATTCTTATTTAAACTGTGAACAATTCAGTTCAGAAAATGACCTCGGTACTTTGACAAAAAAAAAAAAAAAAAAAAAAGAAAAAAAAAACGAACTAAAATATCTATAAATTCTTTTATAAGTTTTCCTATCTAACAATAGATGAGTTTATTTTTCTATGCAATTAAGTTCGGCTGAGATGAGGAAAAGGCGAGAAGGTAACCTCGTGAAACTTTTGAAAAGTTTCTACTATCCTGGAAGAAGCTCGATTAGTTCGAAAGGACCGAAGAGTTTCGTGTCAACTAGGGAAATCTTTATTAATATTTGCAATTACGCTGACAAGCAATAACGATGGTGATAAGGAAAAGACATACGGATTTAATTAACGAAGACTTTTAATTAAGAAAATTGAAATATATATATATATATATATATATATATATATATAGAGAGAGAGAGAGAGAGAGAGAGAGAGAGAGAGAGAGATTAGAAGAAATAATAAAAGAATTCGAACATGTAGTACGAACAAGCATATCGAAGCTTGTCTTAATTTACCAAATATAAATTCAACAACATTTATATGTATATCTATTGTACATCCATGTGTATTTCGCAGATAGTAAGGTAGATGTGTGTATGATAGGTATACATATATGTATGCATGTATGTACGTAACAGCAGCGTAAGCCAGCCGGCGGCAACGCGGCGCCTAATTAATGAACGATCGCGATTAGCCGTAGCGGTGAATTGACGTTCGATTTGGTCGAGAAAAACCGCGACAGACGGTGCAACGTCGGTTATTGATGAGTCCGTACGTATGTAATATATATAGATGTATGCTTGTATATTGGTGTACACGAAGGAAGAGGGGAAACAAGAGAGCTGGAAGCAAGAAACAAAATTTGTTTTGATATTCAAATTAGTTTAATGATAAATAACAATGAGACAGATAAATAAAGAGAGAGAGAGAGAGAGAGAGAGAGAGAGAGAGAGAGAAAAGTATAGAAACAGATAATTAATAAATAAACAGATAATAGAAAAATGAATTATTATGGAGTATAAAAATAAATAAAGTATTAAATTCGGAGTATTATATGAGTAAGAAAAATAATTTTTTTCCTCTTTTTTAGTCCTTATGCACTTCTGCATACTTATACATTTGTGTACTTTAAATTATTTGTTTATCGTGTTAATCACTTAATTTCTTATTACGTGCCCATTTTATTAACAAATGATTTATTTTTCTTTCTTTCTTTTCTGTTTTTCATTTTTAAAATTAAAAATCTCTTTTGTTAATATACTTTAAAATATATTTTATTAAAACGATAGCATTAGTAATTTGTATTTATAAATTCTAACAGTTTCATTGATTTTAAATAATTACTATATTTCATAAAATTGATTTTACTTTAATACGTAAGAATTGTTAAAGGATATTTGTAATTTTTGTATGAACCAATAGCCAACGTCTATTTCGTTATTTCATTGAATAAGTCATATTAATTCACTTCTTCTGAAGATTCGATTATTGATAGTACATGAAAAGCTATGTTATATAGTCTAGTATAATATAACCTTAAAGAATTGCTTTGAATTTGCTTTACAATTAATTTCACAAAATCGATAGCCATATAAGCCAGAGAAGTAGAAATTTAACACACACACACACACACATATATATATATATATTCTATATATATATATATATATACAGAAAGAGAATCTCGAAAAGTGTGGAAGGGTAGAGTTATAATTGATAATTCATTTGCGTCCGATTGAATCGATTTGGTCATAGCGGTAACAATAAAATTGCAATCGGCCGCACACTGGCGATGTCTCGGCTCGTTTTGGCGAGGAGAAACGAGGCCTCACGAAAATGATCGTAACATTCCACTTCGTTTCTCTTTTTCTCTTTCTCTTTTTCTATCTCTCAATCTCTATATCTCTATGTCTATCCCTTTCCCTCTGTTTTTCTCTTCCTATCATTCGTTCTCTTCCTCTCTCTCTCTCTCTCTCTCTCTTTATATTTCTCTCTCTTTGTATCTCTCTTTCTCTCTTTCTGTCTCTCTCTTTCTATTTCTCTCTCTTTGTATCTCTTTCTCTTTCTCTCTGGCTCTCTATCTACAAAGTTCGTTTCCCCTCCTCACCATACTACTCCACACTCATCCTTTTACTCGCTCGCTCTCACCTGCTTTCGCGTGCCCTCGTTTACGGATTATTTTAACAAATATCCTCTCATTACCGGCGCCGGAGTGTCGCGAGCAGCAGCAGCACCACCAGCAGCCATCGCGTTTGCATTAATTGCTTGTCAGGTGGCACAGACGCGAACCACTAGGTGGGATATAGAGTGAGAGGGTATGTGAAAGAGTGTGTGTGTGTGTGTGTAAGAGAGAGAGAAAGAGAGAGAGAGAGAGAGAGAGTTAGCACCATTCTAAACGTTCTCTTACGTACCACTACGTTCGATCTATCGCTTGTTCAACAACACAAATGGTCCACTCAATCCTTTTATTCGCGCCAAGTAATAGCTTCTATTTTCCTTTTTTCTCTCTTCTTTTTTCTTTTTCTTCTTTTCCTGTTATTCTTTTTTTCTTTTTTTTTTGTTATCTTTTTTTATTGTTGTCTCCTCTCTACCCATTTTCCATTCCTTTTATTTCCCTCGCAAGTACAAATAACGAAGGTCGGTCTCTATCTTTATCTTGATATCGCTTTACATATGTTTCGTTAATGTTGTTTTTCTAAATAAGATACAGTAATATGGTTAATGAAAAATTTCTAAAGTTTCTTTTATTCAACCCTGTTATGTATATATATATATATATATGTATATATATATATATTACAAGGTTGAATATTTATGTATATATATGCATATATATATTTATGTATATATATGTATATAGATCTCTATGAAGATACTCTCACGTTGTTTTTATCGGAAGAGAAAAATGATAATGAAAATGGAAAATATAATGTGAACTGCGGGCAACCGTGATGAGTAACATTTTCATTGTTAAAAGCTCTTTTGAGGTACGTACCTTTAAAGTTACATTTATCTTTACTCTATTACGTTGGTAATATACGATACTGCGCTCTCTATTCAATAAACTTTCATATCGAGTATATTTCGATAAATTACTCTACCCCGCTTTAACCGCGGTATTACAAGAATGGAAATAATTGAGTGTTCATGAGAGCGTGATGATTTTACATTCAAACCAATACGATGATGCGGAGTCGATAGCTCCTTAATGGGAATTCATATAGATTTTTACTAGAATAATCGATTATTTATTGAAAATAATTGTGTCATTTTGAAAAATTTCCTTGATATTATATTTATATATAATAGAATATCATATCTCTATGATATTTACAAGATTCTATAAATTTTTATACACATACTCATACACATACATATATACAGTTTTTATTTAAAGTGACGTATTAATATGTTATATGTCATACCTCCGGTTATGAGTCTTCACTCATAAAATAGTTGAACGTGTTATAAAGAGTACAATATAACTATATTATGTGCGTGTGTGTGTGTGTGTACGTGCGTGCGCTCGTATGTGATCTAATATGTGATATATACAATATTTAGTATATCACATAAAAATCAAATGAAACAATTTTTTTCTACTTTTGATTGAACTTTTTTTTCTTTTACTTTTTTCTATTAATAATGATATCTTTGCTTCAAGTTCACGCTCTTATGGTTTATCTAGAAAGTAAAGAGTTTAAATGAATCCACGTTGGAACGAAATAAAGGAATTACGTTAAAGTATGATTTTACTTGGCGTGAACGCATTAGTAGGAGTTCCACGCGAAACTTTTCTCTGGGAATTATCACGATAATGTTCTAACCGCGCCCGTATCTACATGGATTCGTCAAGTTTTTCAAACCGCAAGAAGGTAAGCGGCTGGTTGGTTGGTTAGCTAGCCAGCTAGTTTGGTACACGTCTCTGGAGAGCTTTAAAAATTACGTGACCTAAAGACTTTGCAAGTCACTTCTTCTAATTTAACTTCGTACCTTTACCATTTTTAACAAGAAAATGGTGTCACTGGTGTTAATTAAAAATTTATTTTTTTTTAGCATGTCCAAATAATATATATATATATATATATATTTGTATATGCGTGTGTGTAAATATATCATATAACAACATCGATGTAAATACTTTTATATTAATATATCGTTTATTATGTATTTTAATCGTTTTAAATGAAACACCCTGTATGTGGATAAAGATATAGAAAGGCTAAATATATATATATACATACATATGTATGTATATATATATATATATATATATATATATATACACATACATATGTAGAGGCTATGTAAGTCCAAAGTTCCATCTCTCGACTAGCCTAAAGCTAAGTGATCTAATGATCAAAGTTAGGCTTTCTCAGTGCCGTACACGTTGAAAACCCGATGACAGAGGATTTGTTCAAAATCGATAATCTATAAGCTCTTGGTAGAGTAGATATAAAAAAAAATCTTGATGGTTTTGATATACATACGTACATACATATGTATCTCAAAATACGAAAATAAATTTAATTATTTTTCATAGGATATTTTGATAAAAGAAACAAAAAGAGAATCAAAGAGAAAAAAAAACAAGAAAATAATATCAATATTGTTATTCGAGAAAGAGAGAGAGAGAGAGAGAGAGAGAGAGAGAGAGAGAAATGAATTTCCCTTTTTCTAGTTTTTTCTTTTTTCTTTTCTTTTTAATTAAATTCATCTATATAGTTAAATTTGTTAAAATATTTTTAACAAATTAAGTTTGTTAATATCGTCTCCATGTTTCTTATGTTACAAAATAGTATATAAAATTCGTTTAATTTAAAGAGAAAACATTACGATTGGTTACTTTTCGAACACCCTGTAAGTATCTTTCTTGCGTATGCTGCCTTCACCTACATCAAGCAAAAGCCACTCTATGTTAGGCTTTAGATGGACACACGAGGGGACAAATTTACTTTAGTCTCCTCTCCATCGTATGTATGTATATATATATATATATATATATATATATATATATATCTTCCTGGGAACCGTATGGCCGTAACACGAAAGCTCACCGAACCGCAAGTTTTGATGCATTTATAATTCACTCGCGGTACGATCATCCGATTAAGCCTAATGAAATTTTCCTTGAACTTCGCGAATCCAGTGTCCTCGGACGT
The DNA here is from genome assembly GCF_912470025.1 of Vespa velutina. Classification (NCBI taxonomy): domain Eukaryota; kingdom Metazoa; phylum Arthropoda; class Insecta; order Hymenoptera; family Vespidae; genus Vespa; species Vespa velutina. Next base: position 3,246,452 of record NC_062196.1, read on the forward strand.
TCTCGTTCAGGAATTTTAAAGAAAAGAGGGAGAGAGAGAGAGAGAGAGAGAGAGGGAGAGAGAGAGAGGGAGAGAGAGAGAGAGAGAGGGAGAGAGAGAGAGAAAATAGAGAGTAGAGGAAGAGAGGGAGAGAGAGAGAGAGAGAGAGAGAGAGAGAAGTAGCTTGACGTAGGAGAGAAAAGCCAAGTATCGATCGTTTGGTATAGACACTTTGAAGGCTTGAATTTTGCTTTTTTGTTTTTCATAACGTACACGGTTAATTAACATGCTTGCGTCATGAAACAGGATAGTGATATGTTGTTTACTGTTATTATTAAATATTGTAATGTTGTTATTTATACATAATTAATATAATGTAATATTTATTGTAGATATATATATATATATGTATTTGCAATAATTTGTTAATTATACAATTTATTATATTATTTCGTTTAATTACAATTTTTTAACAAGTTATATATCTTTATGAAATAAACATGATTTTTATTTTCAAATACCGAATCTTTATATATTCGGATTATATCTATATACGTATTTCCAATACTATCAATTGATAAGAAGTAGGTAAAGTACATATTTACTAGCTTGTTATCGCTATTTGCTTTCCCGTTAAACATAACATTTCTAAAATAGTTATTGAATTAGTTCCATCGGTGGCCCGGGGGTTTCTACCATAATTTCCGCTTGGGAAACGGAGAAAGGATAGAAATGGGCTAGAAAATACGAAGAAAGGAACAGGAGGCGACGAGTCTAAAGGAGTGCATTACGTAAAGCCATTCTGCTTTTTCCTAATAGAAGTACAATCCTTGGACCACGGTCCGATTTACCAGAAACCGCGAACTCAAGAGAAACGATCTTGGTTAAAACGTAGCTTCGTTTTTTTACCATCTAATGATTTTTTACTTCTACTTCGTATGGTTTCTTTCTTTCTTTTTTCCTTTGTATATGTTTTCTTTTTCTTTTTTATTTATTTAAAAGGTCACGTATATTCTAAGTGCATACGTTTACAACATTACGTCCATATCGTATTGTGTTATATTATCAAATATTACGAATAATAATTATTCCACATATAAATTCAATGACAAAGATCGAGATATTAATTGGATTATTGACAAACGAATTTGATTATCTATCGTATGAATCTATCAAATTTGTCTTGATATTTACAAAATTTTCAAATAATCTAAATTTCTTTGAGTAATTATACAATATATCGACGTAATGTGAATTAGCATAACTAATTAGGTATTACGTATGATTTCAAGAAAATAGTTCGTAGAAAAAGAATTGATTGAACAATACTTATCTGGTATAATTTTTGTAATAATGTTGTCGTCATCGTCGTCGTCGTCGTTGTGAATACAATGTCGAGAATAAGACGAAAGATTTTTTGGAGCTGGCGTTCTAGTTTTATCTCGAAAGAAGAAAAAAGTAGAGCCACCGAGTAGGTTCGTCTGACCCACATAAGTCTGTACCACTGCGGTCGTGAGAGCAGCCGTCATTGAGCGAGTCGGAGAGAGCAAAAGAAGTAGGAAAGAAATAGGGAGAACGGGGCAAAGAGAAAGAGAGAGAGAGAGAGAGAGAGAGAGAGAGGAGGGGAGGTGGAGAGAGAGTGGAAAAGAGGGAAGAACTTGCCCTCTCGCGTTCGTGATAATTATATTCTCGCGAGTAATGCTCGTCCAGGACTTTCCAATCCCCTCCCTCGGCCCTATCCGACTCCTCAACGTTGTTGACTTCGTTTCTTTGCGTTTTACGCGCATTCGAGTAAATTTTTCATTTCATCCCTATTTTTGATTCAGTACATTTTAGTTCAGTATACCTGTATTTATGTGTGAGTATGCGTATGTGTGTCTGTGGTATTTAGTAAAACAAACGACGGACTTTTTAACAAGCCTTCGTATACCGAAAGAGGAAGAGAAAGAAAAATAGAGAAGGAGAGAGAGAGAGAGAGAGAGAGAGAGACAGAGAAAGAGTGAGAGAAAGAGAGAGAGAGAGAGAGAGAGAAAGGGTTACTAACGCGGGAAAAAAATTAGCCACTATCTTCCCGCGTCTACTCGTGTACTTTGATGCGATTAAAAACGCGTCACTCTTCGTAGAGATGGTATATATATACATGTGTGTGTATTTGTGTATGTGTTTATCTATGTGTTTTTGAGAGAGGATTTTCTGAGATAGAATATAGCGTTCTCTCTCTCTCTCTCTCTCTCTCTCTCTTTCTTTCTCTTTGTTTTTATTCTCGAAACGAGCTTTGTGTTTTTCTCTTTTTGTCGACTCTCCATCCTTCCTTTTTTCTTCCTTTCTTTCGTTCGTTCTTTCTTTCTCTCTCTCTCTCTCTCTCTCTCTCTTTCTCTCTCTCTCTCTCTCACTCTTTCTCTTTTCTTTCGCCGCTCTTAATAGCTCGGAGCATCGCTTCGTGGTTTTAATCAACGCACGACAAAATTTTCTCCGCGGATTTTTTACCCAAAATAACGTTTCCACGAAATATAACTCCCTCTCTTTTTTTATCTCTCTCTCTCTCTCTCTCTCTGTCTCTCTCTCCCTCTCTCTCTCTCTTTCTCTCTCAATTGTTTATCGCCGTTGACCTCTCGCCTTATTATTTGAGGGTTAATCTGAATTTAATAAATATATTCAATAATTATATATAATATATTTAACGTAAATATTTGTATAAATTAAACATTATATTCAAAACTTTTCTCTCTCTCTCTCTCTCTCTCTCTCGTGAGTTCACAAAAGGAATTGCTTTATTGATAGACACGCTACCGAGCAACAATAAATATGTACATATATCTGCATAGTTTTAATCATTATTATGTTAATATTAATAAATCAATCGTATGATCAATGACAGGCTGACAAAATATAGAAATTCGCCAAAAATCTATTGCCTTTCATTGCTCGAAAGAAGAGAAAAGAAAAAAAAAGAACGAAATTATATTTTGGAAAATTAACATTTCAAAACGTTCCGTTATACGTCGATCGATCGATCGATCGATCAAATTCAAAATGATAAAATCGCATCATCGTAATCATATAAAGCGCAGATACTTATAAATCGTTCGAAATTCTATGAGCCTCATCTTTCTCCCTTCACCCATAAAATATTTGTCATTATGCATATCAATAGATATGAAAAGATAGCGATAATAATTTGATTTCTATCATAAAATTAAATGAAAATTTATACTATATAAAAAATTATATTAAATGTTATTATATTCGTAAAAGATTTGAAAAAAAATTTCAAATCGTTTCACGAAGACGAATGGTCATTGATATAAATGAATTATATTCTATAAGATAAATCTGCAGGGATTTAAAGAATAACGGGATAAAAGAATAAGAAAGAGGATTCGAGGGATAGGCACTGGCGCGTAATACAAAATAGAGGAGGAGGAAGAAAAAAGAAACAAAAAGAGAAAAAGAAAAAAGAGAGATAACGTTAGCTATACTTAGCGATGAAATTTTTTGTCAGTATTTCGTTCCACCCTTTTCGTCTTTCTTACATTCTCCTAGCATCATTTTTTTCTTTATGTTGGAAAGGAGCTTGCGACGATAGTACTATACAAGCTAAAAAGATAAAGAAGAGAGCGGTGCTGGGACAAGGGAAATAGGTGCGGGAAGGAGACAGGATGAGGAAGGGAAAGAGAAGAGAGGAGTGGAAATCCAGAAGGTAGAATTTAAAATGGTTTCTCTCGGCGAGCGTGTAAAACAGGGTGGCCAGCGACGTCGAGGACGAGGGAAAGAACGACGCCGAGGACGACGGCGTCGCGACGCCACAGAACGCCAAGAATTATTTCTTACGCGTCCCTTGGATCGCTTCCTACGGAATAAACGATCTTGCAAACCTTTATTTCTCTCTCTCTCTCTCTCTCTCTCTCTCTCTCTCTATCTTTCTCTCTTTTTTATTTATTTTTCCTTTTCTCTTATACCCGCTTTCTTCTTCTTACTTTCGAGTACTCGCTCTTTTCTTCTCAATGGGAATTGAGATTTATTTATTTTTTTTTCTCTCCCTTTCCACTAGGTCACTTCATTCTTTAGATTTTAAGGCAGTTTCAACGCGTTGAGCGTCATTGATTTTTACTCACCTAAATTATATTGTTAGATTTATTATGTACTAATTTATTTACATGTCTACGAATAATGTTTATTGCTATGAAATTCGTCGACTTTGAATTATATTATTTCATATTTTCAAAGTTTTTACCGAATAGAATATAATATATCTTTAAAAAATCGTTCGATATTTAATTTAACATATTTATATAGGATATTAAAATATACGTATAGGTAAATAGTATATAGGCAAATGAAATTGTTTAGAGACGTATAAAATATTTCTTAATTGTTCATACTTTTTTTTCTTTTTTAAAAAATTATTATTAATAATAGTATTTTAATGAATGTCTTTAGAAAATCCTTTTCAAAACCTACCATTGAGATTCGATCGATCGACCACCATATCCCAGAATTATTTGCATTTTAATTCGACAAAAAGCGAGGATTCTTTTATCTATGATCATTGATTTTTTTTCTCTTTTCCATGACTAGCCCGTTATTATGGAATGTACGTTTGGAAACTGAACGTCCGTATTGAAGATCTACGTTCTGCATACTTACATACTTACACGCGATATATCGTGAAATTTTTCTGTCGAATAATATGAATTTGAATATGCATGAGAGAATATTTCAAGAATTTTCCCCAGATTATTTGATGATGATTTAGCTATGTCTACTCTATTATTTATTATCATATTTTGATTATATTAATTTAAATCAAATGTCCATGCGTACGAAATTGTTTTTTCTATAATATAAAAGTTTCAGAGAAGATTTAAAAAAGAAATTATAAAATTTTTGGATAATATTTTTTTCTGATATATATATATATATATATATATATATATATATTATATATTACGATATCATAGATAAAACTGTATATAAAATTACGTTTGTGAGTTAAATAACGTTTGCTTCATTTTCGATGGATAAGGAAATAAAGATAAAGCATAAATTTGATGATCAAAGGATTGAACAGGGAAGAAAATCTTTTATCAATGTTTTTCAATAAGAAAAATGGTTCTTCATTTCCCTTTCAAGGTTTTTCCATCGAGCTCTGATCTTTCTCAATTCGACGTTGATCGAACGGGTTAAATCCGGTGGTACCACTCGAGAGTATCAAGTTTCGAAATTAAAAGTTAAGAAATAAGTGCCTTGGTCAACGAAAGTGGCGGATATTCTTGGGCGATATAGATCGTCGTGCTTCTAAATTAATTAAATCGAGACTCCTTTGTCGGCCCTATTCTGTCGCTCAATGCTAACCTTCTTTTTATTTTTTTTTTCTTCTTCTTGTATTTTTTTTTATACTTCTTCTTTTTCTTCTTCATCGTTACTATGGCCATTCTCGAAAGATTTTCAACGAAGGGATCTGTCTTTTAATAGATTTGCCTTCCCATTATGATTTTTTCAAAGAAGTTGATCTCTGATAGAATTCTTTACAGACTATCGTGGTATTTTTACTGAAAAGACATTGAATGTCTTTAAAAGATCAATCGTAGTAAGTAATTTCATTAATTTCAACGGCTGATGAAATTCGATCAATGAAAAAAATATCTTTGTATTATTTTCCTGATGAATAATATAGAAATTCGAATCATTATAAATCGATAGTTTCAATTTATTCCTTTTATTTATGTATTTATTTATTTATTTTTCTTTCGATTTTTTTCTTTACTTTTTCTCATAGTCATCTTTTAAAAATCAAAGATTACATGGTCAAAGCTTAAATAAGAGAGCGAAGTAGAAATGTATTCTGTTAATTCCGTAGAAAACATTTAAACATTTCATTAAGCTCGACCTTTCGCTAAATCCTATTCAAATCTCTCATGCAAACACATTTCGTCGTACTGCTTGTGACCGCGAGTGTTGTTAAATCTTGCCACTATTGTCACCTACGTGCTGTGTATCTCGAATAAGAAGAATAAAGAAAGAAAGAGAGGAAGAGTGAGAGAAAGGGAGAGAGAGAGAGAGAGAGAGAGAGAGAGAGAAAGAGAGAGGGAGATAGGATTCAAGAAAGATTGTTCTTACAATACGCTCGTATTTCGAATAAGTATAATGTCATTTAGAATAGATCATAAAGTGTACTCCTCTTTCGACTTTGTCGTTTATTTTCAATTAACGTCTTATTTCATAAGATTATGAAAGATTCTTTTCAATTTTTTTCTTCTCCTTTCGTTCGTCGAAATAAACTATTTAAAATGTCGGCTACTTTCCTCCCCCCCCCCTCTCTCTCTCTCTCATTCTTTATTTTCTTTTGATATCACAATGTCGTAATTTATCTTTCCAATTGAAAATTGTACGAAGAAATTGATTTGTTTAAGGAAAGAAAAAAAGGAGGAAATGAAAAAAAAAAGAGAGAGAGAAAAAAAAAGAAAAGATTTCATTAAAAGGTAATACCTACCGTCAAATCACACTAATGGAAGTAGATTATCGCTGAAAATAACGTCGATTCGTAATCGCTATTCGACTATTTCCTAAGAAATTCTCGACTCGACGATTAAAAGGAATTAACGTTGGGATCGAAGACACTCGCGAAAAGATAAAAGGGAAAGGGTCGCTCGAGTGAATGTAACGGCAAGCATGCCGTTTTCCTTGCAATCCTTACTTGGGGCTCGTAGTCACGTCTCTTCGAGGATCTCGAACATAAAGTATAGGTTCGAGTCACGGTAGAGTAAACGGACATGAAAGAAAGAAAGAGAGAGAGAGAGAGAGAGACAGACAAACAAACAGAAAGATAGAGAGAGGGAGAGGGAGAGAGAGAGAGAGAGGGAAATAGGAAGGAAGGGAATTAAGGAAACCCTAGGGCTTGACGCCTTGTTTTCTCGTTTCGTCGGTGATCTCATAGAAAATTAATCGAGCTACTTCAACCCTTTCCATTCGTTCAACCCCATTAATTAATTCTTCTCAAAACCATCAAAAGTCCCTTTTCATGATAGAAATCCATGGTCGACTTTCGTGAAAATTCAAAGGAGATTTTCGATGGAAATCCCTTTGGGTTTAGTATTTGTTTGTGTTTTCTTAAACGAAAAGCTAATAAATATTATATAGTACCATAGATTATCATTAAAATCATATTGTTATGTAATATTTCGTAATAATAAGAGTGATATTATAAATACTTATTAACGATCAAGAACGATTATTATCCTTTATACTAATGCTTGTAAAATCATTCATCGGGAAAATTTAATTGTTTCGCTTGACATAAATAATTATCGAACGTTATCAAATGTGTGAAACTGTTTTCGTTTTTCTTACCGCGTATTTACGAGGAGAGGAAAAGAAACAATCAAAAAAGTAAAGAAAAAAAAAGAGAGAAAGAGAGGAGAAAAAGGAAAGAAGAATGATAAAACAGGAGAAAGAGAGAGAGAGAGAGAGAGAGAGAGAGAGAGAGAGAAAGAAGGAAAGAAAGAAAGAAAGAAGGAAGAAAAAAAAATGTAAAAGAAATAAAAAGGACTAGAATAAGTTAGAGGAAGGAAGAAAGTAGATTTGGAAGGCCTCGAGCGAGGGAGGGAGGGAGGGAACGACCGAGCGAGCCGTAAAGAATTCTTTTTTCATTTCTCACTCCTCGTCCCATGCCGTACTTTCCCCTCTCCCCCGAACCTCTCCCTCCTTCAACCCAGAACCCAGTTCACCCTTCCGGGACAGGCTCGCGCCATTCTCATCCGAGAACATTTGCCCGTTCGTCCACTCCCCGTGGACTCGCACTGGTAGACTTTTTTAATGAGGCTTCCCCGGTGGTCCAAGCGAACGAGCGAGCTACCGGATAGGAAGAACGCTAGTCAGGACGACGACGACGACGACGACGACGACGACGACGACGACGACGACGAGGACAACGACGAGGACGACGACGATGACGACGACGATGACGATATACTCGTAAGAGTCGCGAAATCCTTTTTACCACGACCCTCGACTTCCTCTCCGTTACCTTACTGTAATTCAAAAAGTTTCGTCCGGCTAAAAATCCAACTCGACGTTTTCCTCTTACTATTCTTCCATTATTTTTTTCTCTTTCTTTCATTCCTTCTCTCTTTCTCTTTCTCTTTCTCACTCTTTTTCCATTCTCTTCTTTCTACTATCTCTTTTTCTATCTCCTTTGTTTCTCTCTTCTTATCCTACTTCTTTTTCTTTTTCTTTTTTTCTCTTTCCTTTCTCTCTATCTTTATCTTACTTTCTCTCACTTCCGGCAAATCTCTTTTCTCCTTTTTTCCCCTCCCTACTCTACGCTTTTAGCCCAAGGTTATTCCAACAGTCGCATCTTGATTTCCACTGTTCAGCTGACACCAAAGTTTCACCCCTTTCAACCACCTTTATCCCATACTCTTGTCTCCATACTCTCTCTCTCTCTCTCTCTCTCTCTCTCTCTCTCTCTCTCTCCCTCTCCCTCTCCCTCATTTTCTTTTCTACCATTTTTTTTATCTTTTTTCTCTCTTTCTCTTTCTCTCTCTTCGTCACGATGGTTGGTCTCGATGAATCCTTCGCACGTTTCACGTCCAGGCTTTATCTTTCTCTTTCACGTCGAGAAATCTTGCAGTCGAAAGAAAAGCTTCTGTGAGATTGGTAGGTATAATGGAACGGAGTTTTACGTACATGGTAAGCATATTAAATATTTATGAATTTACTTTGCCACAGTTAAGAATAATATATTGAAAATAATGTTAACGACTATGGTCAATTTAATGTTAACCAATAATAAAAGATTTTTACATAATACAAAAATAATGAACGACGTTTCTACGTTTAATAATATTATTTCTTATGTTTCATAATATTATAATTCCATATTTCTATTCTTTATCATAATCGTACGATTAAATTTTATTTTGTCCGGTAAAAAAAGAAGCAGTACTAGATGATTTTTCATGAGAATATCTGCTTTACGAGTCAACATTAACGTTCGTAGAGTCGCATGATTTCCTCAACACATTTGGACAGCGGAAGAGAAAACTTAATCGGTTTGACTTCATTCTTAACGTAATTTTGCTGGTAGAAAAACGAAATTCCGTCGACGAGGTAGATACAGTACGGCTGAAAAGTAAAAGATTATTCGCTTAACGAGTTCTCGAGATTTTACCATCACGAGTTCGTCCTCTCGTTTCTTGAACCTTCATTTTCTTTTTCTATTAAAAATATCCAGACATTAATTATTATTCTGTTCGTACAATTTCTATTGAGCGAAAGATTTTCGTGTGATATTATAATTCATGATTATTATTTTTTTTTTTTCTTCTTTTTTTTACAAATTTCTAGGAAAGAAAGTATTATACTAGCTCCATTGTATCTGTATACTTATAAATAAATATTAAAATAGAAATAATAGAAAAAAATTATATTATCCTTTTTTTCTTTTCTTTCTTTCTTTTTTCTTCTTCAAATTGAATAAAAAAGATTAAATGGTTGCTAATGATTACGTTATATTGCACATTAAATGATATTAATTGTTCATTCTACAAAGACATCGATTTAAGAATTTATATTAATTAATTGCCCGTTACATTCTTTTATCATTATATATTAAAATTCACGTTTAATCTTCTTACGAGCTACGTAATAAGAAGTGACGAGCAAGAATACATAATTTGAGACGTCGGAGTTAATATTTTCAAAAAGTCAAGTCAGGCCATGACTTTCTCTTTCGAGTAAGACGTAATCCTAAGGGTGAACGTAGTCAAGGTTAATGATACTGATAGTGGTGGAGCAAGGAAACCCATGCGAATCGCATTTCATTTTCAGAAGAGACGAAGCCCTATCCCATAAAACTGAGTGTCGTTTTAATGGAAAGCCGTGAGATCCAACACGTAAATTCGCTTTGAAAGCAATACCACTTGCAGCTATATTCCCTGGTGTATATATGTATACATGTATTCGTACACGTAACAATAATGTTTCTTTTATCTTTCAAATTCAGCGATTTTTCAATTTTATTGGCTCATGCACATACGTTGAACTTTGTAAATTATTTTTTAATATATATATATATATATATATATACGAGTTTTTTTTTTAATATAAATAAAATATTAAGAGCACGATTGCAAAATGAAAGTGGATGCGAAAATTATGGCCAAATTTTCTTCTCTCTTTTTTTTCTTTTTTTGACAATAATTTTACACCATGTAGTATTTCGACATTATATACAACGTATTATAAAAAGAACGATAATCTCGTTTTTCCCGACCACTCGCAATCAATTCTAGCAATTTACTGTAAAAGCCGCGCTAAAGCTCTGGCCCTCATCCTACCAACACCAGCACTAGTACCAGTTCCAGGACCACTACCACCACCACTAACACCACTACCACTACCACTATGAACCTTTCTCCCAAAACGAGGGTGTTATTACAGTCCGATGATTGCGAGAAATTAAAGGCTCCTGTATCCATAAAGAGCGCATTAACCTGGTACTTTCTTGGATGAAATATTACCAACGCAAAAGAGCGAACAAAAACTTCCGATCGATTCTAAGACCAATAAGTCGAAAAGTTTGGCTTTACATTCAATCTTATTTATTAAATCGATTATCGTGATTATTTTGACATGTTATTACAAAGCAATCGTTAATTTAGGTTGAACGAATTTTTAATCATTGCCTCGTTAAATTATTATTACATTTAGGACGAAACGATATTTCATTGTAAGAAAGATTATGGATTATATATATATATATATATATGTATATAGAAATGAAATTACTATGGAAAAACTTGGAAACTTGTTAAAAGATCAGAATACAGTGAGAAGAAAATTACACGATTTTACAATTATTCTTTAGTTTAAAATATATGTCATGAAAAAACGTTGTCGTTTTATGAATTATTTATATTAAATTAAATAATATATATATGTATATATATATCCATGTATCATGAACGTAATCGTAACTTCGATCGTTACGTTTTGAACGATGCTCCATCGGAATAATCCGATTGATATAAAATTCCTCATTAATCGCCTGAGCTCATTGACGAAAATAACGGGATAATCCGTCGATGTTCAAGTACCGTTTTAACGCTCGTGATATACTCGGAAATCGCAAATCGATTTTCCGTCGGACGTTAAAAACTGCGATTCGTATTCCGTTTGAGCCGTTTCCAAATACATGCGCATTTATGTATGTGCATACATATGCATGTGCACACGTATACATCGTGAGATATATCGCAATATAATCGTAAAGCTTTCATTGTACTGAATAATTTTCTAACTGCGAATAGAAAGGAAAGAAACGAAGTGCAAATTGAAACTATAACGTGTACGAAATTATTTCACTTCTTTTTTTCCTTCTTCGTTTCCTTTTTTTTTTTAATTTTTTTTCTTTTTTTTTTTTTGCAGACATCCGAAAAAAAGTCACACAGACCGATATTTGATAATATTAGAATTTGGTCGGATCGAGATCACCGAATTTGAATTTTTGGCAAAAATCGAAACGAAATTTTCAACGACACGTTGGAAGGTTGAAAACGGTGAACGAAACATCATTACCGTCGGTTCCGCTTTTCGCTAGCTTTTTAATTACGACGCAAATAGCTGGTAAAATCAATTTCGTGTCTCATTTCGCGCATTTGTCTCTTCGTCTATGTTTCTCTCTCTCTCTCTCTCTCTCTCTTTCTCTCTGTTTCTCTCTGTTTCTCTCTTTCATTCTCTCTCTCTCTCTCTCTCTCTCTCTCTCTCTCTCTCTCTCTCTTGATATGGCCCGTTAGTGGATTCCTCTTGTCGCGAATTTTCGAAGAACGTAAACGTACAAGAAATAATGCGTGAACGCGATTTCCACCACCGAAGCGGCAGCAATTTGTGTTGAAGCGCATGCTCGAAAATGGGCGAGAATTCAATGAGAGAATTTGAAACATGCGAAGGTCGTCGTGCAAGTTTCTCGCGTAGCAGCTCGCCGCCTTTCGTTCTTAATTAAACTCGATGTTCGACCGTAACAACGTTCCATTTTATCCCTTTTATGGATTATTCTCAAAAAATACCGTCGACCTTTTAATTGATCCTTTATTTTTTTTCTTTCTCTTATTTTGTCTTTTTTCTGTTTCTGTTTCTCTTTTTTCTTTTTTTTTTTTTTTTTTCTTTCTTTAACGAAACCAAACAACTTATTTCTTTGGAATAAAAATAATACAGTCGATTGTATGTACAATACAATATGAAAAAATATATATTTGTATTTAGATTTTCTCTTTCTCTCTCTCTCTCTCACTCTCTCTCTCTTTCTCTCTCTCTCTCTCTCTCTCTCTCTCTCTCTCTCTCTCTCTCTCTCTTAAACGAGATACCAGATAATTCGTAACGAGGATTAAACTTCTCTTTCGCGATAAAAGAAATAAATCGTTTTCATTCATTCCTGCTAAGGGAAAACAGGATTCGCATTAATTTATCCGAAACGATCTGGATTCCGTTTCTATCACTGTATTTTTAATCAAAATAAATTTCATGAGTGAACGTTCACCGATCGAAAATCTGGCCAGTTGAAGGGTTTAATGAAATTATAAAAGGAATGTATTATACCAATCGACTCAATTTATCCTTGATTAATATCTTCCCGTTAAAGTGGTCATTCATTGGTCGACGTTATCGTACCTACTAGAAGAGGAGAGAAAAAAAAAGGTAAGAGAAATAAAGCTCCCGGTAGATACTTGCCTTTTTATTTCTCCACGTTAGCGAGCTTTCGTAGAGCATTAAAAGGATTACTCTCGAAAAGTTTCGTTGGAAGGAGTGCAGGGAGTTTTCGTTTCTGAATATATAGCCGCGAAAGAATGAAACGTGAAAGTATATATATGTATATATATATATATATATATATAGGCGAGTACGATTGTTAGAAATTAGGTCGTAATTAACATTTCATCGTTTAGTAATATCCTTTGGCTCTTTCAACGATTTCTCTTTTCGTTCTTTTTTTTTATCTTTCTTTCTTTCTTTCTTTTTTTTTTCTTTTTTTTTATTATTTTTTTTTTCCTTCCTTTCTTTCGCTTCTCCCTCCATTTTCTCTTTTTTCGTCAATTTTTCTTTTTTTTTCAGTTATTTCTTTTTTCCACCTTTACCACTTTTTTTTCGATTTTTTCCTTGCCTGTTAGGCAAGGAAGGCAAACATCGTGTCAGGAAAGTGGAAAGTTCCGAGCTAGGTAAGTATGTAAACGCGTTTTCTGGGGAAAAAAAAAAAAAAAAAAAAAAAGAAAGAAAGAAAGAAAAAGAAAAAAAGAGGGGATAAAAGAGGAAGAAGAAGAAACGAAAAAAAGAAGACGAAAATGGTAAAAAGGAGGAAAAAAAAAGAAAAGAAAAGAAAAGAAAAGAGAAAGGAAAACAATACGCGAGTCGAGGAGGGTGCTCTCAACGTGTCTAAAAGTTAAGCGAGCTGTTATTACTTTACAAATAAGCTTTGGTACGCGCGACTGCGCAACGATTTCATGGCTTTAATGGCTTCCATTTGCGAGTATGTATATTCGTACATAGATATGTATATGCTTTGATTCTATCGCGAAAAGGTCCGATATGTGAACCTCTTTCCCAGTTTATCCTTTTCTTTTTTTTGCTTTCTTACTCCAATTTCAACTTCTTATTGAGTAAAAGTCTCTGGTACTTTCATCCGAAGTTTGATGAATAATTTCAAATCCTTTTTTTCATTTAATCGAAAAGGAAATCGTAAGGCGGACTAAAAGGTGTTGAGGGATTAAAATTATTGTATGGAGAAAAAATAAAGATGAAGAGAACGTGTTGCGTATTGAATGATGTGACAAATTTCAAAAATCAAAATAAATATATATACATATATATCTTTTTTTTTTTTTTTTTTTTGGAGATTGTATGTACAGGTATGTAAAATATTTCCTTAAACGTTTCACAATAATTTACATTTTCGTTATCGAAGACAGATTTTTTTTTTTTTTTTAATTCTATCGAACAGTATGTTTTCACTCGACGCGAGTTGAAAGAGTATTAAGGATGTTTTTAAAAAAATTCTTCAAACTTTCCAAGAGTTGTTTCTAAGTACCTTAAGTCTTTCTTAACAATTCCGAATATACTGAATCATGCAAAAGGCGCTGTAAGCTTTTCGATGCTTTTAATGGATTTAAGAAATAAAGCGAAAAGTTCTTGGCGCTGGCACTTGTAGGGAAATTACTTTTTAAAAGCAACACGTTAGGAAAATAAATAGCTTGGTACATATAAGTCTACATATATTCGTAAGTACGTTCGATTATTAAAAAGTCTATTATATTATACTATCTGCAAACGTATATAATATAATAATATTTTAATTAATATATAACATACGTTATAAATGATATTTGTACATCTTTAAGTTTTTTTTTTTTTTTTTTTTTTTTTTTTTTTTTTTTTTTTTTTTCCCTTAAAAGACTTTTAATGTTTAACAACGATATTAAGCCAATAGATAACGTTTCATTATCAATCTCATGCATTTTGTTGATCTTAAAGATGTTTCAGTAAGGGGATGAAGGAAAAAGAGGAAGATAAATCAGCGAAGAAGATGATATCTCAAGGATCAGGATCGAATAAGATCTCCGGAGCGATGTTGATTTGGAATAGCGAGGAAAACGGTACCGGACAACGTAAACCGTCAGTACTTTTCAATTTCACGAGGAAACTCGTTTCCTGTGGATAACGGGAGCATCTCTAACCCCTGGATCGTCTTTCTTACCCTCTCTTTCCCTCTCTTTCTTTTTCTTCCTCTCTCTTCCTTATACGTGCGAGGTAACGAAAACGTCAACAGTGGAGTCGTTGCAGCAAGAATTGTCTTCTTAAACCTTACGTACGAGATGGATTCCAATAATTCGGATAACGCTTTCTTTTCTCTCTTGTGTTCTTGTCAAGAATGTAGACTAATAAAAAATTTCTTATTTGAACGGTATAGCATTTCAGTTTTGAAGAAAACTTATTTTTCATATGAATTATTTCGATATAATTTAATGTTTAACTTTAATATTTGACTTCGCATTAAGTAATATCGGTATTATCAGTAAATATAATGTTATTTATCAGTCAACCCGATATTATACTATTTTATTCTATAATAATATATAAACCGTATGTATATATAAATACATATATATATATATATATATATATATATATATATATATATATATATAGTTTACTTATGCTGCAGATTCGAATATTACTTATCGATCAACAGAATAATATTGTGTGTTGACGCAGTATTAATGCCGTATAATATCTCTGATATATAGACAATCTAAAAATAATATATATATATATATATATTTATTTATTTATTTATTTACTTCCACATATCATAGTAATAGTAATATTGCGATGTATATTATTTTGTACAATGTAAATGACAATAAATAGTATAAACGTGTATTACATTCTAACTATAAAATAAAAAACTTATATTACATATTATTATTAAACATCGTTTTAACCCTTTATTATTCCATTTGTTACTTAAGATATATATATATATATATATATATATATAAAATATAAAAGATTATCAGAAACAAATATAAAATTTGCTACGCGACATATCTTATCGGATGTTAACTCTCGAAATAATCGCAAGTATTTGTTTCGAGAAATAAAAAAAGAAAGAATAAGAAATACATATCGCCACTTTGCGTGGAGGGTTAAAGCATTTGCATTTAAACGAGGATTTGCGTGAGTTGCGAATCTCCCGCACTCACACATGAGCTCACGAAGAAGGGTGGGCGCAGAGTAGGGTGACTGAGGTTTGAATACGAGGACGAGGTATGAGAAACCAGTGGCACCGGCAAAAGTGTGAAATTCATTAAAATATTGCAATTTATTTTATAATCTTTCGGTCGGGATCGGCCGTGCGAGTCAACGCGAGATACGACGAGAGCAGAATTAACGAGCAGAAAATGAACAGGTCGCGATTGTGCGCGTGACGTTTGCTAATCTGCATATTCCTTGGCTACCGTTAGCGTTCGAAAGTACCCATGAAACTGTGACGTCTATCACGGCTCCCCTACCAAAAATAATACAACAGTAGGGCGCTCGAATTTTAATACGATACATTTATGATTAATGATTTTTCGATGACGTCAAAGCTCAGAATTTTATGTACTCCACCTAAATATCTATTTATGTGTTAAACGTTATACATATATTTATTTGTATGTATAATGATAGATATATGTCTACAGATTAAATATGTAATATTTAAAAAATATATATACATATATTATATATATATATATTATATTTTGAAAAAAGATACATAATATATTATGTATCTTTTTTTTTATGTATAATTTATCGATAACAGATATGTTTATGTACGACAGATGTATTATATAATATAAAGTTAAAAAATTGTGACAAATGTGACAATAATCAATATCTATATATCATGAAAATTGTAAAATATAATGTATTATAATATAATTCCGTATCTTCCAAACATTGTTTTATCAAACTCTATCATTCGAAAACTTTTCCATCGTTGTAACCACCTGTCTAATCTCAG
>NC_062196.1:3270491-3287991 GCF_912470025.1 Vespa velutina
TTCGATTCTGGATAGTCGCAAAAAAAGCGACCCTTGATTCTCTCGATGGGAATTCGATCGTATCTCGACACATATTTGATACGAACGTCCAGATCCAATGTGATTTATTAAAAGCTTTATGCTCACATAAAAACAAAATCACGATCTATTTATTGGGATGAATGAAAATGAGATATCACGTATATTACAATATTGAAATTACGAATATTCTTTTTTCATACTTACAATTAAAATCGATATTTCAATTATATCCTATCATTGGATGAAACGAATGGGATCTTAAAAAACTCGTTTAAAAATAATATTTTTAGTTTTTTTCGATAATAACGTTTCGAAATATTAATAAAGATGGGAATCATAAGGACTCACCTTGAACAGGCGCGTAAATGTTGAGGTAGAGGCAATCCTCGCTCTGATTGCGAAGATAGGGTAGCAGTCTTCTGAGATATTCGAGTCTACCTTTCGGCATCTTGTCGGTCAATTCCGGAAGCTTTTGCGGGCAGACAGGACCGAACTTGTCGGCGACCTTGACGCCGTGCCACAAGGCGCCGCTAACTGGTGGCATAAAGCGTAAGGTACCAATCGGTGGCGAGGCGTACGGTACGCCACGAAATACCTCGACGCCCTCGAGATAACGATCGAGAGTGACTATCACACCGGACAGCTCGCCGTATTTCGTCCTGACGATTCTCGAGCTGAGCTCGGCGCCTGCCAGCGCGGCGAGCACCAGCTCCAACACCAGGATCATCGACGCCAGGATCATCGACGATGATGATGACCACCTGAACATACTCTTCTTGATCCTTTTTGTTCGATCCTTAATCGATCATCGACGATGATGTAGACCACCTGGACATCTTTTTTCCCGATACTTAATCTTTGATATTCGATGATGATCACCTGAACATTCTATAGCTGATCCCCGTTTCTTAGATCTTTCACGATCGATCGTCCACGATGACGATGATCACCTGGTTATTCTACGATTAATTCTCTTCATTCGACTCTCACTTAATAATATTTTCCAAGAGAATCGAATCTTTCTCGCTCATCTTCTCTATCTAGAAAAGTTTCGAGCCGGCTAAAAAATATTCGAGAACATATTTGCGTTCGTCAGGACCTACCGAACGCATCTAAACATTGGCCAATTTAACAAACCGACCAAGCCACCTCCCGACGGAAAACGAAGTCGAGAGTGGCTAACTGATCTTACTTCGAAGCTCGACATCCCTCTTTCTTTATCATTTAATTGTTTATCATACTATCGTTCGTAATCGTAGATATCCGCACGCTTCTCCACCTCATTAATAAAAAACTTTTTAATCAAACACTTTATGGAAATCACATTGACATAATTACACTAATAAAAACGAATTGAATGACTTGAAACGACAAAAGATATTTATATATCAAGGTATTAATTCCATTCACTCGCGGATATTTGCGTATACGTTTCATTTTAATTTAGAAAATAATTCAAAGGAGCCTTAGACCGGTTGATAAAGAACAGCTCACTTGGTCGCTTTTTTTGTCTCGAGGCGAGTCATCTCTTCTTTGGACGGAGCGAGATTCGGCAAATATTAGTTCACTTTTTTCCTCGAGACCTGACTTATGCTTTTATCCAATCGATCTTTCTTCTTTCTCTTTCCTTCTTATTCTACCTCGAGCCTAGGTAATCAACGTGCGATAATAGTCGTCGTGAATGTCATGCCGTTAATACAAAGATTAAATGAAAGGAGAGAAAAAAAGAAAAAGAAAATAAACATTAAAGACGCAAGCCAATACGAAAAAAATTAATATACGCAAATATATCACCGATTTTTGATCTCACGATTACAACGTAACGAAGGATCAAAGGATGAACACTGTATTCACTCACAGAGAGTCGTCATCTCTCTCTCTCTCTCTCTCTCTCTCTCTCTCTCTCTCTCTCTCTCTCTCTTCGAAGGACAACACTGACGATCAACACTTCTATCTTCACTATTCCTTATCGGTTTTCTTCGTTCTTTCACTTTTTCCACCCGTTATCACAAAGCGCACACGACGTAAAGACGCGTTTGTCCAAATAGGACCCGTTTGTTTCTTTTCCTTTTAAAAATTTCTTTCGCAAAGGATGCCAAGGGCCGATTGGAAAGGGTCGACGGAGGGGCCGGTGCCAGACGTTGGCGTGACTTCGACCCCCGACGGACTGGCGTCAGAAAAGACCTCGCACGCGGTCCTGCGCGTGCGTCGAGCGACGTTGGTCGTCGTTCTCGTCGTCGACGTTCGAATTGTCTAGAGTGGGGGAACGTCGACCACCCCACGCGCATCACAGCCAGGGACGTGGCCGGAAGTATAGGCAAACCGGTCGATACGGCAGGCTGAGGTCGATCAAGGATAAGCTGGTTCGAGTCTGAGATTCCTTTTCTGAATGCTTTCTCTTTTCCTTTTCTTCTTCTTTTTCGTCATCATCGTCCTCCTCATCTCTTTGCGTTTCCTAGAAGTTTAACCTTCTACATCGACCAATTCGTACAAAGAACAATGATCATTCTATTATTACATCCCTTTCGATCGAATTACTAAAACTTTAGAAAGTTGAATGTACAGCACATTTATGAAACAATTCAAACAAAAATTTTTTTCTACGAAAGATAAGATGTTGAACAAAAAAATATAATGTCACTTCTCTTATTAAGTATATTACTTTGAATTGTAAGATACTAAGAGTAGGATAATAATCAGACAGAAAAAAACAAAATAACATGAAAAGAAAAAAACAAAAAAAAAAGAAAAAATAAAAAGTAAAAAGAAAAATATTATGTCATGAAAAATATGGATATGATTTATGTTCGATATTGAAATTACAATTTCGATAGATTGAGAAAGAGAATTAAATCGATTAAATTGGTTTAAATGAAACAAATGGATTTTGACGGATGTTACCTTTCTATTTCAAGAATAAAATAAATGAAAATGAACGAACAAGATGGACTTGTCTTTTTTTTATGCTTTTCTTTTTTTCATATTTATAAGAATATAAATCGATTAAATATAAAATATAAATTTGTTCTATCTTGAAATCATTAATGTATTATATTATTGCTCGGAGCTATCTTTTGATCGAAGAGACGATCATACACCTTACTGATTTTGCAAGGAACGAAGATTAATGCTAACGCGCATGCCTCGTTCTTTTAACTTCCTCCTTGAGGTTTTGTGTTTGACACGATGTGTACCTTTTCCACTTCCCCGCCGGCGTTCTACTATTCCTCTTCTTGTACGTCTCCTTCTCATCTCGAATATAAACTCAACGAAACGACGTTTGGCTGCTTCTCTGACGTTGGGCTCTTTTCAGCTTTGCGAGCCCTTTTCTACAAAAGTATCATTTTCAAAGCGTAGATCGAAAGATCAATTTAGTTAATTGTGGAACCGACATTTTTTTTTTTCCTTTTATCGAAATAGAATTAGAGAAACAACCGAATGAGTTACTTTAACTTAACGTGTACTAATTTATACGTTTATTTATTTATATTTTACATTAATCATGGAAATATATGAAAATTTATAAATGTGTATGTGTTTGCATGTGTCTTTGTATGTGTTTGTGTGTGTATGATTATTTAAGTATGTTTTTTCAATTACGAATACGTATATAAATTACGTATACGTTGTATATGAATGGATGGGCGTATGTATTATGCCTAAGATAATGAAATATTCTTTGAGTCGTTTGTTTTGTTCTTCCAAAGAATGTGAAATATATATATTTTTTTTCTCTTTTTTTTTTTTTAACGATATGCCTACATATCTTAATCTTTGGATCGTGGATCATGCGATTCGCACAAAATCTAACTGGAGTATCGTACTTCGTTAATGGTACACCTATTATCCTGATTTGCAAATAAATTTGGGATTCGATTAGCTCTCGATTATTTATAATCGAGCTGGTGCTCGGCTACTCTCGACCGGATACATGTATAATTTGTTCATCGGTTATGCAAATTCACGTAAAGCCGTTGCGCAGTGCTCGTATTTATTTGAAAATTACAGGATTATGTATACTTAATTAGGAGTAACTAAGAAGTAATTACAGTGTAATGAGTTCACAAGTGATAGATTGTTACTCTTATTCTTTAACAAATAACACTTTTCTTTAAATTAAATTCCTACGTCAATTTTCATGAGAATATAACTTTAAAAATATTTTATTTATTAATATTCGACCTCCAATTAATGTAATTTTAATTTTTTAATAATTACATCAAAGAAAAAACAATAGATTTTCATTTCACTACTCATTTTTTAATTATCGGAAAAAAATTCTTTTACCGTACTCTTTATCTATATATATAGGTATATATATATATATATATATATATATATATATATATATAACGTATACATACATATTCAGATGGTATACACGTAATTATCTTTCAATAGAAAATTAACATACATGTGCACACATTAGTAATTACATAATATAGATATTCAGATGACATACATACATATATACATACATACATATAAATATATGTATATGTATAGCTATACGGATAGCATACAATATGTAACTCTATATTTTAAGGAAAAATTAATTCACATTTTTTACGTATAATTACGTTGATTTTTTTCGAAACCATCAAACATTTTTTTTCACTTTTTCGAATAAAAATGCGGTAGCCCATTATCGACCGTTTCTCATGGTGAAGCTTCAAAAGTAGCTTTTTTTTTTTGGTGGGATAGAGAGAGGTGAAAGAGGAAAGCTCTCTATTCCATTCAATGATAACGCTAACGGGAGAAAATGTCGACTATACATATTTCAGAGTTTGTATCGGCTCGTCGTTGTTCGAAGTTCTTATCGGTAAGAACCTCCGAGCACATTTACTTCAAAGCGATACGTTTTTCTTAAAGTCATGAATTACGTGAATAAAGTTTTCCCTTTGGCGATGTCATTTCTGACAATTTCTAAACATTTACCGAAAAAATATTTACTCGATATATTTCTCTCTCCTCTAACGATTAGCAAACGTGCGAATCTCATTTCCTTTTATTTTTTTTATTTATTTTTTTTTGTTTATTACTTTGCCTGTAAAAAAAAAAAAATTGGTACACGTTCAAAATTGAAGTTATTGAAGAGTGTTAACTGAATAACGTTTCGATCGGAACGTAGAAATTCAATTGATTTGAACCTATCCAGTGAATTCGATCGTACCGACGAACATAATTTACGATGTTCAACGTTGCGCGCAACAATTCGTGATTTATCTCGTGTCCCCTTCGTAAGGTGATAACGCGCTAAGACGAAAGAAAGAAATTTTTGGTGAATTTCTCATTCAGATAGCAACAACAACAACAACAACAACAAAATTGTGACAAAAAATCATGGAGAATATTATGAATGTACGATTCGATACCACGGACGATAAAATAGAAAGCCGGGGCTTTATTAAATTTTGAGTGTGAATAGATGGGAGGTAGCGTTTCGTGAAAGAGAAAAAAAAAATCTATCGTTCGAAATAATAGAAGCGTTGCCGCATCGTTCGACAAACAATAGTCGATGACCGACGACTCGATTTTACCGGTTGTTTCGCAAATATTTCAAGCGAATTCTCGACGAGATGGCGGGAAGAAGGTAGAGCTTCATTATTTGTTATTTCCATTTTTTACGTACGTTGAATGCTTCCCATGAATAGACTATATTATTCGATAATTTTCAACGCGTTATATCATTTATATATTCAGCTTTAATTAATACGGAATATTTTATATTGATGTTGGTATATATATATATATATATATATATATATATAAAATAAAAAATTATTATAGATCGTATATTATCATAATATTATAGTATAGAGATATAAATATATATACTTTTACGTTTGTATAGTATCATTAATATCAATCAATATTATGTATATTATTTTTTTTATATATTAAATTTTATTTAATATATATTAAATGTTATAACAAATCATTATACGGGGATATATATGTATATTATTAAAATATTTATATATTTATATATTTATATATTTCATGATACTCATGTACTTAATATATTTATAATGTTTTTACATTGCATTTGCATAATTTACATTTACGTTCGCCAAGTTTTAAGTAGATATCTTCCGACAAAAGAGCAAATAAAAATCTTAACGACGATAACGGATGGTGAAATGGCCGAGAGCGTGTATTCCATGCTCGTACCATTTTCTTCGACGATAATCGACTTGCCTCGCGTTATCCTCAAGAGAGAATGAGGTACGGAGTCTAATGCGATGCGAATCACGTAATGTGTTTCTTTAGGTACTCAGAATGTTCGTATTAGTCGAAATTTCGACCAAATGAAGTCAATTTTCTCTAGAGTTTAAACTTTGAATAATTGTTTCCACTATTTTCATTTAATTATTTTGAAGATATATAAGAATACGAATAATCGTTTTTAAAAAGACAAGTATTTTTTAAACATGAAAATAACATTATTTTCTATTAAAATGATTTTATATAAAATATATCATAGAGAGAACGTAAGTATATATTTTGTATTAAATATTATAAATATGACATTAATTGTATTGTTACATTGATTAATAAAAAAAAAGAACATTTGATTTTAATCCTTTATAACGGCATGTGTGTTCGCGTATAACTTTCAAAATATACTTATATTTTACAATTTTCATATCATTTTATATTTTATTATCTATCAACAATTCGATTATGTTTATTTCATATCCGAAGTCTATTCAATAATTTTTCAAGTGATATTATAATTTTACACATTACATGATCTTTTGAAAGACACGAAAAAAAGATAATGAATTATAAAGGATTAAATGTATAATGTATATGAATTACAAGAATGTTTTCAATTTCTTTTTTTCAAATCTTCATAATTTCGAAATACTTTATTTGTCGAAATATAAAAAAATTCTGATGAATTTTAATGAAATTAGTATGCCGATACTTTTTGCAGTCGCTAAGTATACGTATTAGCTCGTATAATGAAAATATCATTGTGCTTAACCAAGCTTAACAAGTTGTCGCATTTTGATACGCAGTAAGAAATTATTACGAGCGCAATGGCGGACATGACAAGAATGCAAAACGCTTATACCGATGGTCTTGAGAACGCTTTACACGTTGAGTCGCACGTTCCTTCGCATCGAGCTCGTCCTCGAGCAGTCCTTTAAGCTCGAGGACAATCTTAATCTCTTACAACGCATAATTGATTATAATAAAATGTTATTGTGTCGCGTATAAAGCTTGTACGACTCTCAACAAACGTCATTCTCGACAAATATTTACAACGAGTTGTGTGCCTCCGAGTCAGTCTCTCGTTTTGCAACCTGTTGAATCACTTTTGACGAAATAAATAATGAATATTTTCACGGCTCGTTGTCTTTCTCGAGTACGTACTACTCGACAATAATTTTATACTAAATAAAAGTGTTAAATTATAATTTCTGTATTATCGTTAATATTTTTGTAATTTTAAATATTGCAGAGAGATTCTCTTTTCTTTTTTTTTTTTTTTTATCCTACACATCACACAAGACGTCTTACATAACTCGAATATCTGAAAAAAATCTTCGTTGTCTATTTCTTCCGATTTTGAATCCTTGAAATGAATGACATTCTTTGACATTTTCTTTTTTTTTTTTTTCTTTTTATTTTTATAAAAGATATCTTACATACTATACAATGGTATTCTAATAAATATAAAATGTATGAAGAAGCAGCTTATTTAAATAGAACCTTCGAAGTATTTCTGACAAAATTGCTATACAAATGGATCGAATACGAAAGATTATGTGAATCGATCGAGCGATAATTGGGCTGTTCGTGAGAACGTTCCCACGAGATTTGGGGCTTCACTAAATTGAAGTCGCCTGAGAGTGTTTCTCTTTCATGGGTATAGAAAAGGATGTTACTTGCATCGATAGTTTAAGAGGTCGATCCGTAATTATCCAGTTTAATTGCGGAAAGTTTCGATCGTAAAAATAAGGGAGCGGTTACGAATTGCAGAAAATGAGAATGAATCTTTTAAGAAGCGGCCAGATAATTCGTACGAGCTCGTATTATCGACATATCAAATTATTCCTATTATCTACCAGAACAAATAATGTTTCTTCCGAATGAACAAAGTTATTTGGGATCGTTAATGAATGTGACAAAATTCATGTCTACGATCAATGCTTGGAAATTAACTTAATTACCCATTAAAATCACATTTATCATTTATATGTCACGAACAGTAATTAGATACATATTCACTGCGCATTCCAATATTGTATTAACAATTTAAAGGAACTTTGTTCATTCTAAAATAAAAAGTTAACAATTGATAAATACATCCATACTTTAAAAAATTATCATTTGCAATGTATTTTCTACACTATGTTTGTCGAATATATTACTTACATACATTTCTTTGTAATATTGTAAAATATTTTTGTTATGCCCAAAGGAAAAAAAAAAAAAAAAAAAAAGAAGAAAAAGAATAGAAAAAAATAATCATTTTTTTTTTTTTTTTAATAATTTCCATCATTTATGCATATTATTTTCTCTAATGATATTAAATATCGAAATAATTTTTTTTTAATCAGATATATAATACAATTCCTCAATTTGATATCCTTTAAACATATTGAAGCCTTGGAAAACTTACACGCGTTGCGTTTATCGAGACAGTTTTCAAAATAGAAACACTTTTTAGCTGTTAGCGAGCGTTACACGGCGACACGTAACGTGCCCTTATAACCAAGGGTGTTTTCGATTTATAACGACGTGCGACCACCCGCAAGGTTGGCACTTGCTGTTCGACGGGCCACCCACGTGCAGATGATAAATCTACGGACGCACGTATACAGTTTCTGTCTGCTAAATCCAACATGAAATCGCAAGCTATAGTGTCCGTCAGCCATAATAAATCGACATTCTTTCGTTGTTTCATTTTTTTTTTTTTTTCTTTTTTCTTTCAAATTCGAAAGAAATCGTTTATTGCATTACGAATGCATACTTTTATTTTTGTACATTTCAGACAGACAGACAGACAGACAAGAAAAATGTTTAATTTGAAATAAACAATTTCTGATATTTTACAGTACATACGTATTTTCCCTATTAAATTAGATTGGAAATTTCTGTAAAGTTTATTTTTCAAGTTTCCTTCCATCATAATATGCCCGTTTTCTCTCATATTTTTTATTAAACTTTTATATTAAATATTAAAAGTTTAAAAATTTTTATTTAATTATTTTCATACGTCTTAACACGTTACGTTACATTTTTAGCAATAAATTTTCATGAAGATTTATTTCATCAATCTGATTTCTTCCTATTCCCAATGCTAATCCTTTTAATTATATAATATATTCATAAAAAATGTTTCACGATAAGTACAAGAACGTTAAATAAAATTGAAATAATATTTCTCTTTTTTTCTTTCTTTTTTTTTTTTTTCTATAGAAATTTATACGAGGGAGAAGCTCTTGGCTTTTTTTCGATAACTCGAACCATCATTATGTCCAATGGCGGAAAATGTAAATCGTGTTCGGGAAGATGCGATCGACTATATCGAGCATATCGGTCGACTTCATTCGCATTTCGTATGGAAGCAAAAAAGTTATAAAAAAAAAAAAAAAAAAAAACAACGAGAAAGAAAAAAAAGAAAAAAGAAAAAACGAAAATTGCGCTTAACGTGGAGATTACTGCAGTGGTATAAGGATTACGAAGCTCGTAAACCCATTTCTCACGTTCTGCTGCATTTTCGAATCCTGTTTCTGTTTTTGCTTTCACGTACCTACGCCTTATCATCCCGTTAACGAATAGCAATCCTATTATAAAAAAAAAAAAAAAAAAGTAATATTAAGCAATCATTCTGTTGTATCCTGGACAAGCGATCGCAATGGTTCTTCTTTTTTATCACGTAGGTCAAATTTTTTTCTTTTTATATATGGATACATTTCAACATTTTTAAAATAACATTTTTTTGGACAATATTTTGACAAGAATTTCTTCGTAAGTAAAATAAAACTTCTAAAACAAATCTATACAATGTACGTTTGCCAGTCTATACAATATCATATAAAACGTCATTTTAATATATTTTTCTTTTCGATCTGGCAGACATATTTACTTATTTCTACATTTAATTTCCATCTTGGAAACTGTCAAAGATATTTGGATGATTCGGATTTTTATAATACGTGCGAGAAACTGAAACGATGATATGACAAATATAAAAGATAGCGCGATTACGAAATTGATGGGAGATATAAATCAGAAAACAGAGAAAAAGATAAAGGGAAAGAGAGACAGTGAGACAAACAGAGTGTGTGTGAGAGAGAGAAAGAGAGACAAAGAGAGAGAGAGAGAGAGAGAGAGAGAGAGAGTAGAAAAATGATTTTATAGCAGCGATCACGTTGATAGGAAATTTATGAAAATGTATTGACGAAAAGAAAGTCCCTTCGAGATGGATTCAAATCATCTTAACGTATCTATCCATCTTCGTTAAGATCTACGTAAAAGCGATTGAGTTACTTCACTGACGCGAAAAAGAGACGGAAAAAGTGAGAGACAGAGGGGAGGAAAAAGAAAAAGAAAGAGAGAGAGAGAGAGAGAGAGAGAGAGAGAGAGAGAGAGATAAATAGACAGATAGAGATAAAGAAAAAAAGAGAGAGAGTGAGAAAGAGAGTGAGAGAGAAAGAGAGTGAGAAGAAGAGTGAGAGAGAGTGAGAGAGAGAGAGAGATAGAATCGTGGTGGAAAGTAGAGAAAGGAATTTATCCGAAGGAGCTTCATTCCTGACACCCTCGGTCCTTCCATAAGGATAAAGGAGCTGTCCTAGAAACAGATAGTTCTTTACGAGACCTTCCTCTAGAAGCCCTCGATCCCAAGGGCTGCTTGCTGTTCAGTTCGATAACTTTGAAATTTCTTTGGGCCTGTCACGTCATAATCCAAAGAATACGATCCGATATCCTTTCCTCTTTTCTAAATTCGATAATAATGAAATTTTTACATCGACGAACAATCCTGGACTAATCCATTGAACGTCAAAAGAAAGATTTTACTAATATTTAATACTCGAATAGTCTTCTCCTCGTTAAGAAGAAAGTTAATCTTCCTAAATCTCGACATTTCTTATTCTTCGTATTATCTTTCTTCTTTCTTGAATTTTTCTCTTTGTTCTTCATAGATTACGAGCTGTCGAGTTTTATTTAATTATTAACGCTTAAGT
The DNA here is from genome assembly GCF_912470025.1 of Vespa velutina. Lineage (NCBI taxonomy): Eukaryota > Metazoa > Arthropoda > Insecta > Hymenoptera > Vespidae > Vespa > Vespa velutina. The sequence continues at coordinate 3,281,720 of NC_062196.1, forward strand.
AAGAACAAGGGGGTAAGTTTTTTTTTTTCTCTCACACGGTAGATAGTCTCACTTTTTCTTATAATTATTTCATTTTTTTCCTTCGATCGAAATAAAGAACTGTAATGAATTCACAAATTTAACGTTCATTGTAATAATCATTTCCTTTTTTCTTTATTATTCCCTTATTATAATATTCTACTATATTTCATCTCGTAATATTTCTCAAACAATAAATATTATATTTGATTAACAAATTAAGAATAACACAATCTATTATTTTTATTATTAATTAAATCATATCCCCGTATAAATTGTAAATATGTCTCTGTATATGCATTCATTATAAACTTAGTTTATAAATGAAAACAATTATACCTGCAAATTATTATGTTTACTTGAATACATGAAATTAGTCATGATGCTAACTTATTTTGCTAAGTTATTCCAGATGAATGATAAATAAAGCAAGTTTCGGACCAAGCTACAGAGAGACAGAGACAGAGAGACAGAGACGAGAGAGAGAGAGAGAGAGAGAGAGAGAGAAGTTATTCGTTGATGCATAAATTAATTTCCCTTCGCACACAATCTCTATCTCAAGACGGTACGTACCTAAGCGCGTATGCCATAAATTCGTCGAAATTTCGCGAGCTACGGTGAAACTGCCAGCCTGTTTACCGAGCTGGTCCTAACCTACACGAGATCAGTTTATCGTCGTTCAGCCAAATGTGCCGTGTAGCGAAATCAAAGCTCCGGAATGCTGCCTTGATGGTATACAAAAGGATCCTACTAGCGAAAGGGGCAACGCCATTAGTTGGAAGCTCTCGGCGCTTTAAGGATCCACCTTCTCGAGCTTCTGAAGCTTTTCCTGTGGCTGCCATTAGCTTGCTATCACAACATAAGACCTTATGAGAAGAGAGTCCTTGTTTGTTTACCTATGTATACGACGACGACGTATCGAAACTTGGATATATCCGTACACACAATGTATTCATTTTCTAATGTCTTATCTAAATTAAATTGGTAAAAAATATGTAAATCCCTCAAGGTAGATGATGTCGTTATATTTTTTATAAAATTCTATTTTTCTTTTTTCCAAATTTAAAAAATTGCATTTTTTGTTTACTATTAACAAAATATATGAGATAGATGTGATATAATAGAAATATGAATTTTAATCGTTTAATATAGTTATAAAATATTTTTTATATTACAATTTATTAAATTTTCTACGTCGTGTATAATTTATATTTTTGTTCTTCTAATTACATATATACATTCAGGCATGTATATACGTAACGTCCAGTTGTATTTATTAAGAGAATTTATTGCCCACAACTTCTTTTTCTTTTTCTCCACGTTGCCTCTGAATACCGCGAAGTCGTTTAACGAGGCAATGAATTATAAATGAACCAGTACCGAGATTTACAGGTTACACTAATTAAACTTTCCGCCGTGAAGTTAACTCTTTGTTTATTTATAGCTTTTTCTTGATGTCTTCAAAATCGAATTAGCTTGTTCTGAGAAAAAAGAAGGAAGATAACTTTTTACCAGTTCCAAGGTTCATCGAGACCGACGAAGAGTTTAGACGGTCCTAAACATTGCCGAATTTTATGGAATACCGATCGAAAAATACGCATGCCATTGCGGTTAGTGCTGCGGATACTATTTAGGAAAGCACTTTTGGATATTAAGGAAACCGAGCCAATGGAAAATCGTTACTAAGTTCACGATGTTAGAGTCCACCAAATGTGCAGTAAGATTTTAAAAGGTATACGGATAACCTTTTGCCGTTTGCCATTAATATAAAGAAGAGAAAAGAAAAGAAAAGAAAAAAAAGAGAAAGAGAGAGAGGGAGAGAGAGAGATAAAGAGAGAGAAATAAAAAAGAGAAAAAGGAAGAAAAATAACCATTGAAGCGATCAAACATAAGAATCTAATTATTGAAATTCATATTCGATGAAATTCAATTTCTGACAAGCTTCTATTAATTCTTCTCGTCGTATCGAGTTGTACGATCAAGATAAAAGAGGAAAAAAGTTTGTTACATTCGATTGTCCGTGTGCAACGATCCAACGTTCGTTTCTTTTTGTATCTTTCCTTTCGTGTTCTTTTTCTCTTCTTCTTCTCTTTCTTTCTTTTTTTCCTTTTTTTTTTCTTTTTTTCTTCTTTTTCTTTTTTCTTTTTTTGAAAAAAAGAACATGCGATCCTTTTTACTACTTTGTGTTTGTACCGACTAAAAGTCATCGGTGTCGACAAGCATCCGAGGATTTTGATCGATCGCGAGCAACTTTTGCGACGTTTCGACGATAAAATCGCTCTTTGAAGCTGACGTGTTACAGAAAAAGTACAAATATAACGTTCGTAACGACGACCACGGTGGACGTTCTTATCAAAGACGCGTTTCCAACCCCATCCATGTCGTACTAATACACACAATCTGTTCTCTCGAATAGAAACGTCGTCGTTAGAATTTCCTCGAGAAAGAAAATCTCAAGAGTGTTCAAGCCTCAGGGATTTTTATGCATTCTAATCTTGGAAAGTTTTTAAACTAGGACTCTTATATGATCGATATATATATATATATATATATATTTGCAATATGTCTTATTAATTTTGATCATTTGATCCATATCAATCTCTTTTTCGATGATGGAAAGAGATTTAAAAAAAAAATAGAAAAAAGAGAAAAAAAAAAGAAAAAGAAAAAGAAAATCATTCTTGAAGAAAAATTACAACGTGTATTTCATTGAAATGAATTTATTTATTTATTTATTTATCTATTTATTTCTCTTTTTCATGAAAATAGAAAAAAGTCGAATCTCGATCTACGTCTACGAAACATATCACATATACTTCTACGTAGCAATTTCCTAAATATTTTTACAGTACGACCAGAGTTACAGCGAAATGAGAACTTCTCATCGAAAATATTTCAACTTGTATTTTCAGCGACGGTGATTCTCAAAGACGACGCTGTACCTTCTGAATTGTTACGGTAGAAGTAATTCTTGGTTTGTTATTAAATCTTATTTTGTTTCTACGTTAAATTAAATTCTATATTTCGTAAGATAGTAAGACCCTAAAATAGAACATTATTTATAATTTATTTAATTTCAATACTGCGTGTATTGAAATGTATGTGTTTGTGCGTGTGTATGTATGTAAAAATAATATAAAAAAATATATATATATATATCAAATATAATATTTTTTCGAATGAATGGAATAAACGTAGATATTGAACGTAAAGGAAAAATGTGAAATGATATTCGAATACGTAATACTGTTCTTTCTCTCACTCTCACTCTGTCTCTCTTTTTCACTCTTGCGACGTTGACATCACTCTCGACGAGCATACACGAAAGAATTTCAAAAGAAAAAGAAGATAAAATGACGGAACCGTAGCACCTAAGTCTTCCCTCCAATTTAGAACGGTGGAAACATGGCAACGAATGAAACGCATAAACGTGTGCTACTATGTGCTTTGAGGTGGTCCTTACAAAGCCTGAATTCACCCTGTCGAGTAGCGAAGAATGCAAAATCTAGCTAATCCATGAAAAATCCTTCTAAACGAGGGTTCTTTCTTCTTTCCTCATGAACTACTCACTTTCTGATTTTATAACTTGCTACGTTCCTTTGAAACAGCTTGACATACATATAACAATTTCATTCATATTTTGTGATCTATCGTCAAACAATTAATGATTTTAAATTTGTAAATATTATTATTATTGTTATTATTATTATTATTATTATTTTTTTATATCAATTTAGTAATCGTTATTAATTTTACTTCAGATCTATCAATTCTTTTTTTTATATTCACTTATCTAAATACAGTATTTATCTATGTGATATAGTTTCGCTTAAAATGGAAATAAAAAAAAAATTTCATAGATCGTTCATTAAAGCCAATATAAATATTAGCGTGTATCATCAAATAATTTGATCTACAACATTAATAAATTATAGTTATATATTATATAGTTATATACATTCAACGATATACTAAAAAGAAGTATCCTAATCTTGTATTTAATTTTTAATTGGTATTTAAACTGATATTTGATATCAAGTATTTTATTACTATTTATACATATAGATATCATCTAAGTATCTATATCAAAGTTTATCTTTCGTTTATCAAACTTTTGAAATTATATATCTTCTTTCTTATTCGTTCTGTCACGATGATATGATTAACACGGTTCAGTTAATTCGCCACACCGCAGTGACGCACAAGATTCTATAGAAAGGTTTTGAGAGAGGAAGGAGGATTTCCTCGATCGTTGTGTCTCCCATCCAACACATCCAAGACTAAAGTTCGAGCTCGGTCGTTATCGTTCTAGTTAGATGATTTCGCTCCTATACGAGAGGTTGGTCATTAATGTTGCTTTCCAGTCCTTTGCCCTACTTTCTTACCTTCCAAGACTTTTCTAAAAATCCGTAGACCGTGAGATTTGATTAAGCAGATCGTTAAATACCGTATCTCCTCTAATTTCTAACGAGAAAGGAAGTAAGTCGACACGGCTATTACCATCCAAAGTATTTTCATATTTATTATATTTTTATATTTATTATATATTTAATATTCAATATATATTATATTTTCCATTAAATGAAGTAAGATAAATAAACGATAATGCGTATAAATAAAATATGAAATATATTTATATATATATATATATATATATATATATATATATATATATATATATATATATATGTATATATATATCTGTAAAGATACTGGTAAGATTGAAAAACAAAAAAAAAGGTTTTTTTTTTATAGCTAAGAAAGCCGAAGCAATAAATCGAGAAATTCATGCTCGTATAGAAGTACATTCGAATCAGGAAAATCGAAGATAGATCCTGATTGCAATAGTAGTATGTATTTCTTTGGAGGAGAGTTGGTGAATAACAATAGGGCTCGTAAAACCGAGCGTAATCACGATACTAGCTCTTGTCGTCGGCATAGTAGAAATCTTTTATATCGACACACTTGAAATTCCTTCGGAAACGTTTCTATTGCGATTCTAACGGTGTCTCTATATCGCAGATATCGTTTATATATTAGTAGTATACATATAAGTGGCATCTTGCGAACATATTTTCGTTTCGATTTTAAGTTTTCGAAATTTTTTTTAAATCAAAACACGAGACATGACCTAAACGTTTTATCACATTTTTTCCAACCAACGTTAGAAATCATATTATACTTTACCTACTTTACTAAGATTTCGTATTTCGATAAGCAAGGCCCATTGCGTCCGAGCAAGGGGAAAATTTGAACCACGTTTTCAGATAAATCGTATTAGAACGTTCTTTACTTTTCCACAATCTAAATACATTTTCTTTCTTTTCTATCGTTCCTTTTTCTTTTCTACCTTTTTCGACGAAAAGTACTGTCCAGCGTTCTTACACCATCGACAAGAGACTTGCAATCTCTAGCAAAAGAGGATTATATTGGATCGAAAGGATATCACGATATCCTCTTGATATTTTTATAAAATATCTATCTATCTATCTATATATATAATATATATATATATATTATTTATGTATATATATATATATGTATATATATGTATAATATATGATATATAAATTATGTAGATTGAAGTAATGAGAGGGAAAAGTGAATTTCGATCAATTCGTGTAATCCGCGCGTTGAAAATACGCGTGTTGGATCGAACGAGTCGAAGCGGATTTGGAAGGTCGACACCATGCGTCGAATCGATCGGAAGAGAAACACAGAGAGAGAGAGAGAGAGAGAGAGAGAGAGAGAGAGAGAGAGAGAGAGAGAGAGAGAGACAGGGACAGAGACAGAGAGAGAGAAAGAGAGAGAGAGAGAGAGACAGAGAGAGAGAGAGAGAGAAAGAGAGAGAGGGAGAGAGAGAGAGAGATAGAGAGTGAGTTTGCTATGCTCGCGTGTCGAACACGTTTGAGATGTGCAAGGGGCCGACACCATTTAATTACCGTACAAGCGAGCTCTTACGTCCGTGAAATGGAATTAATTGCCGTGATGACGGCATCCCTATCGTTCTCCACGAAGCCAGCAAGCCAAAGAGTTTTACTCTTTTCTGTTTTCTTCTTCGGCAAAGACGGCCAAACTTTTTCGTCGTTCGTTATCGAACTCGTTACTCTTTCCTAAGATTTATCTTGGTTTGATCGAACGAACCGATGCTATTTTTCCGTTTCATCAGAAAGTTACTCCTCCCTTACTTCTTTTTTATTTTCCCTGCTCTCTTTCATCTCGCAACGTAAACTCGTTACACAAACTATTCTTCC
>NC_062196.1:3290491-3360491 GCF_912470025.1 Vespa velutina
CTTTCTATATCTAATCAAATAAAATAAACAACGATAAAGTATAATTCAAATTTATATTATATGAATAAGTTTACTCAGATATATGTAAAAAATAAGGATAAAAGAATTATTAAAATTAGGTCAAATTATATCAAATCTTTATCTCTTTTCTTTTGAATTTACTTAACTCTTGTATAAGTTTTATTATAATCATATGAATGGATCTTTTCTTTTTTCTCCCTTTTCTTTCTCTTTTTCTCTCTTCCTCTTTCTTTTCCTTTAAGCATTCTTTTTCTTCAAAAGTAAGGTGTACTTAAGAGTACACGTTCAGCGTAGATAAGATCTAAGAAGTAACGAGTGGACGAGTTTAACGACTTCTAATAACATCGTTGCTACAAGTTAAAAGACGAGTAAGCCGGTAGTATCTACGGTGGTTGTACTCTTAATAATGGACAGTTCAATTATCTCTCTACATTCTCTCTTTCTCTTTTTCTCTCTCTCTTTTTTTTTTTATCATCACTCATGTAATAGTTTACGCGATAAAAACTTTTATTGTTTCTCTCTTTCTCTCTCTCTCTCTCTCTCTCTCTCTCTCTCTCTCTCTCTTTTTTATGTAAATTTATTGTATAATGTGATAAAAGAAGTGTTTTCGACGAATTTGCAAATTCATTAATCCTATCTCGATATTCATTGAAATGTATGAAATCATTGAAAAATACGAAGTTAAAAATCAAAATTCATTCCCTCCCATTTACTACTACTATATATACATCTTACAATTTGAATGGTAGAAACGAGCAAGGCAGAAAGCTCGTAAACTTTTTTCCTCTACCCACTACTAGCACGGATTAATAATATCGACACTCAAAGCTACTTTAATTAGGAATTTTCTTAAATTTCTTCTCATTTCCTACGCAAGGAGGAACAGAATATTTGAATAATTCGACCGACGAAAATAGCGTTAAGTAGAATGAATTTCTCAACTACGATTAAAATTTTGCAAGATCCTCGAAGGAAATGTTCTCGTTGAGAAGTAATGAGATCGATTTTTACCGTGAGAACGACGTGGCTTATATATAGGATGCTTTTTCGTTCAATCTTCGATATTTTTGTAAAGTCCAGAAAAAAAAAGAAAATAAATAAAGACAGGAAGTAAAATTTGTCATTCAAACGAGTAAATATTTTGATAGTATCGTTAAAGATTGATTTCTTTGATTTTTTTGATTTTCATCGTAAAAAATTACAATTATTTAGAAAAAAAAGTATTGTTTAAAAAAGATCACTATTGCAGAGAATATTTATGAATGACAATAAAATTCTCATTAACACTGCAATATCTTTTTTCTTGAATATCATTACTACAAAGGTTTGTCTCTTTTTCTAAATACACATTATAAATTCACTACAAAATTAACTATAAATTCATTCTTCGTAAAACTAATAATAGGAATTCATTTCATTGAATAAAATGTCATCTTTGGGATGTTTGAGTAAAGATCGAGATATATATATATATATATACATATATATATACATTGATACAATTAAAATAGTCAATTTATTTTAATAGACATTTAATAATACATATTTCATAAAATATGAATTATTACAATAGATGTATATTATATTTTATACATTGGTAAAAGAAAATAATAAAATTTAATAAGGAATATTATCGAGAAAATTTTCTCAATGTTCTTTTATTAAACAAGCGTATCTGGCATTTTGTTATCGCAGGAAAGTCACGTTTCGACGTTCCGCGAAGATTCGCTTAAGTTCATTAACGTAAATTAGAAGATATTTCCAAAAGAGATGACAACTCATCCCTACCATATCCTCTTCGAAAGGGTATAAGAAGGAATGAAGGAATGAGATCTTCTCGAAGTACTCTTATCGTAGATTTTACACGTCGTTACGTTCTATGAATATGTCGTGGCAAGTCGTGTACAGAGTTTAAGATGGATAGTTCCTTGCGAATCTAAATCCTTCATCTCTTTATATTCTCTAGGAGCCATCCCTGAAAGGTCCTAACGAAAATTCAAGTTAAGTTCGAAGGAAACGTATTCGTTTAAGTATATAAAAGAGAAACTCTTTTCTAATGGTTCATAAATGAAATGAAATACAGGATATCGTTCTATATAACGTAACATTGAAATGCTAAATTATTGAAAGTAATTACTGTTGTAATTAAATATCAGTCATTAGTAGAATTCGGTAAAAATGCATGGGAATTAATGGTTGCGGTTTGAATACGTCGTGTGTCCGAGAAATAATCGCAGTAGAACGTTTAAAAATTTTAAATATGTCGTATAATAAAGCCGGAACATTTCTTTTTAATTTACACAAGAGCAAATTGCGTGTTAAGCATTCTTCACTGCAATATCCTATAAACGTATTATATTTTGCATCAAATTGATTTCATGTAATTACATTCGTATGAGATAAAACAAATTTAAAAAATTAAATACAATAATAATAATAATAATAATAATAATAATAATAACGAAGAAATAATATTAATAAACAAATAAATAAATAGTAGTAATATCGGTCTGTATCGATTGATTGTTTGCAATGAATTGGTCAAATACCGTAGTAAAAAATAAATAGAACATAAAGTATGTGTACGTTAATACATATATATATATATATATATATATATATATATATATATAATACGTAAACGGAACTCGCGTTCATCGGCACGCTACCTCCGAAAATAAAAGTTCGAAATGAGCGTGGGGCGATTTAGCTGGCCGGCCGGCAGCGCTGCGTCCTCGAAACGTTCCCGATTTAATTTTAGAAATCCTCCCCGCCTTCACCCTTGCGACCTTAGTTCTATCGCGATGCCGAAACACCACGGACGCGAATTCGTCGGAAGATAAAAATTTTCTTTCACTTATTCCATGTGTTTATGCCATGTGTTTTAAGAACAAAAAAAAAAGAAAAAGAAACAAGAAAGAGGAAAAGAAAAGAATAAATTGAAAGGAAGAAAAAAGATTGGAAAAAGGTGAGAAAAAAGGGAAAAAAAAAGCGAAAGCGAAGAAACCAGTGAAAGGAATCTTTTTATTTTCTTTTTTCACGAACTTTCAAGAAATATTCAATAACAAAGGATTTCGTATGAGCTTTCTTCCCGAAGTAAAAGAATTAAACGTTGTTTTAGACGTTGCGACGCGATGGCGTCGCTCGCGAACTTCGCATCATAAACTTTGGAACGATCGAAAATTTTCCAAGAATATTCTATATACTCCACGACTCTAACGTTCTTTCCTCATTTCATCGTGTAATTTTCTCATCGTGATTGTGTGGTGAGAGGTGAAGGGGGGAGGGGCGGGATTTTTCTCGCGTGAAACATTTTTCCCCGTTGTTGCCGATGGAAAAGGAAGGAAATCGAAAATATAACATGATACGCAAATGAGAACATTAGCATCTGGCGAAATTTTCTCAATGAAATTACTTACTGACGTTTTCTGTATACGTATTTGTGCATGAGTATGTATATATGTATGTGTACGGTAGTGTATGTGTGTGAGAGAGAAAGAGAGAGAGAGAATAAAAGAAAGAGAAAGGGAAAACAAAGATAAAGGTGCAAACAAGCGACAGTTGATTAAGAAAGACGTGTTATACCAAGATGAAACTTCTTGATAGTATTCTTGTTCTTGATAAAAAAAAAAAAGAACTTTCTGTTCTGGAAAGAGCATTGAAATAGAGTTACGTTGACTATGATGAAAATTAAACATAAAGAAAAAGAAAAAGACAAAGAGAAATAAAGAGAGATGCATTAATTAATGTCAGTTCAAATATTTCCGATCCAATATTGTTTTAAAATATAATTGACGTAAGAATTATAATTAAGAAACAAGGAAAAAGATGTTCCTCGTTAAAGAGTAAAGAAGAGAGGAGAGAAAGAGAGAAAGAGAGTGGGAGGAGGGAGATAGAACGTGTTTACAAAGGGATTACAATAATTTTTTGAAATATGTGTCGAGTAAGTAATGAAAACTTTGTTATGACAAGACCGTAGAAGAGGAAAATTTTATCGTTGTTCCTTCATTTTCGACGCAGTCGTCGAATAGCTGAATCTCTTGTGATATCCTAGATTCAACCGAAATAACTAAGTTACTTCGTTGGTATGCATTTCGTTGTAAGAGATCCTCGGATGATGTTGAGAAAATAAGAAAGGATAGATAAACGGTAGAAAATATTTTCAAATTCGTGACATTGTAAATATATATGTATATGTATGTACGCATGTATATATATATATATATACCTTTTCAATCGTCTCGGAATTTATTTATTTAAAAAAAAAAAAAAAAAGAAAGAAAAAAAAAAAAAGAAAATTCCAACGCGATTTAAGTTAAGACTTTATCTTTAATATCGGAAAATGCTGCGTAAATATTTCGTAAATTTAGTTTCTCTCAGTTTCTCGTCAATCCTCCTTTCTCATTTTCTCTCGTGCGAGAAACGAGAGGTAGAGAGAAAAGAGGAAGTTTAACGCGAACGTTTTCGAAGTTTGTTAGGCAACGCTTAACGTCATTCCTAAGTTGGAAATTGCATTCGGCTATATTCGGAATACTAGGTATCTGTACTTACTTGCTAGAGTTATCGATGTATGTATACATGACAGACGATATCAAACTCTACCGGAAATTAAAATCGGTATATATTCCGTAATTAGTACGTCATTAGAATTGCGTATTTGGTTCGTTTCTGTTTAGTGGATTTATATCAAGCGACGCATCACTATCTACATTTTACATTTACATGTATTTAACGCCATCCAGTTAAATATATATATGTTACAGAAGATAAGTACGACAGGAGAAACATATTTTGACATGTAAAACATTTTAAATATAAATGTGAAACATTTTTTCATAATTCTATATATATATATATATATATATCACATACCAACATGCCAATTAAAATATTCTAGAGTGCTCATTTATATGACTTTTAATAATAATTTTTCATTACTTATTATATAATTATCTAGTAAAATATTTTTTATTTTCCGTTTTGTTACAATTTTATTCTAACACGTTTTATAACATAGACCGTATTAGAAATTTTCAAATTCTTACGAAAGTACTTTATCGGAGAATTGAACGTTGTATAGAAAAGGAGAGAAAGACGATCTTATTTCAACACAGCAGGAAAGAAAAAAAGAAAGAAAGAAAGAAAGAAAGAAAGAAAGAAAGAAAGAAAGAAAGAAAAAAGAAAAGAAAAAAAAGATAAATAAATAGACATTCACGGGTTGGATTTCTAAGAAAGTCCTTTCCGAAGCTCGTAAATGGAGCGTAAATTCGAAGGATGAAGTTATTCGTTGATCGTTTGGAAAGATATCGTTTGTAGGAAGTTTAAGTGTGAGAGAAATAAAGAGATAGATAGATAGATAGATAGATAGATAGATAGATAGATAGAGCAAGAGAGGGAGAGAGAGAGAGAGAGAGAGAAAGAGAGAGAGTGGGAGAATGGGAGATACAGAAAAAGAAAAAGAGGGGGAGAAAATACATATACATATGCATACATAGAGATAGTGGACGCGTTTATACGTATTTTAGTTCGAAAATAGAGTAGGCGTTTGAGTGGTGTTCCTTTTCCCCGCGTATGGAGCAACGCATACGTGCGTTCACCCTTGTTTGCACCGTCGCCAAGAATATCGTTGAGAGCAACGTCGTCGAAAGTAACGTCGTCTTCGAAGCACGAGGACGCGCAAACGTTTTCAACTTTTGAACGAACGTGAACGGACGTAGTCTCTTGTGACTTTTTTTTCTTACAACGATCGACAACGTCAAAGTCGTGACATCGAGTGTGATTTTCATTTGATTTTTCGTTCACGTTATCATGACTCTTCCTGTGAAATTGATATAAAAGAAAAAAAAAAAAAAAAAAAAAAAAAAGAAAAAAAGAAAAAAGAGAGAGGAAACGAAAAAAGAAGAAAAATTAGAAGAAGAAAGTAATGAAAAAATAAGAAAGTACGAATAATGGACGTACAAACAAATGGACTTTGTTGATTGTTCAGTGAAAAAGACATAGAATGATGATAAATATGAAAAAAAGTGTTTCGATTTCATCGTAATAAATTTTGCAATTGAAATTTTGGATTAATAAGAAAAACGAAATGAAACGCAAATGAAAAATGAATTATGAGAAATGGTGTAAATCATCATCATCATCATCATCATCGTCATCATCGACAATAACAGTTTCATCATCCAGATCTTAGCGAGTTCTTCTAAATTTCAATCCCATAAAGGAGAGAGACAGTATTAGAGTGACTTCCGGTGTTCCGGAAACGAAAAGGTTCTAGATTCTAATTATAAAGATACTTTTATTTCGTTCGTCAACCATTCGTAGAAGTTATCGTGTTAACGTTGATACGAAATGAATTGTGACTTAATTTGATTTTATCATCAGTCCAACGTGGATTTTACTTCATATTGATAAAATACGATTAATCCAAAATAATTTAACATTATTATATAAATTTTTATCGTTGATTTTTAATGAAAACGATCATGATTATTTTTAATTTTATTTTCATTTTGATATATTATTAGATATTAGCGTTGGAAATGAAGTTTGCAAAAGAAATTATTAATTAAAAAAAAAAAAAAAAAAAATATATATATATATATACGATTTTTAATAAAAAATTAAAAATAAAAAAACCTTTCTATTTCGATAAGACGAAAATTAACGATCGATTTAAGATCGATTGATTTCGATCAGTATCGTGCAATTCAATGCTAATTTTATAATCGGTGGACGAATTAAAAAAGAAATTGTTAAAACAAATGTCGAAGATGCTTCGTTTGGAGTTGCTTGGTGTTGTGCTTCTTGCTTGCACACAAATTCTCACGGAACATCGTGACTCACGTGAAACTCGTGCACCTTACATCAATTATCCGAGGTATCATCAAGAAAGCTTGGAACCCGTGACGAAAGATGTTAAAATAAAACATGGTCGATTACGTGGGACCGTAGTCAAGCCGAGAACCAATCACGATCTTCAGTTAGTCGACGTTTTCCTCGGTAAGTAAGTAATTGCATGCATCAAATTGAAATTCTCATTTCAATTAAACATTTCTATTGAAACGATTCAACAATACTATTTTGCATCAATTTAATGTTCAATGCGTATATATATATATATATATATATATATTTCATTAATCACTTTATACAATATATGTTTCATAATATCAGGCTTTAATAAAGCTAATAAATAATCTCTGATTTTGATAATACTTATTATTATAGAATTATTAATAATTATATAACAATATCGTAAATAAATATATACGTATTCGTGTGTTTTGTGTGTGTGCGTGTGTTTGTGTGTATGTGTGCACATAACTATATTATCATAAAATAGTAAGTTATTTATTATTTTGCGATATCGAATTTTAAAGATAGACTCTGTCTGATTCTCTTCAATGTATCTATCAGTATATATAAAAGTTCTTTTAAACTCGACAATATCCTTGAAAGCAGTACATCCTTGTACATAGCTATAGCAATCGAGATCGCGTTCTGCTTATCGTATATAACGGAAACTAGAAGGAACAGCACCGTTTCCCATCGTGAAAGGACGATATATTCTGTGAACCGTGTTGATACGAACATAGCTTGGTACGTCGCAAAGCCGTTCGTCATTGATGGAATATTCACAATTTGAATACCAGACCCTTTGAATAGATGAGATCGAGATCCTCTGAAAATCGGTAAACGTTTAAATCGTCGACCTCTTTGAAACATCACCATCAGAGAAGTCTTCGTCCAGTTTTATTAATCGTTCGTTAAAATAAATACGACATTTCTCACAAAAAATGTTATCTCTTTTTTATTCACATTATAAAAATAATTAATTAAAGTTTCATTGGATTTTTACACTTAATCGATTTTTTTTTTGATTTTAAATAGCAAAGATATCCTATAAATTGTTATTATATAATAATAATAATATATATATATATATATATATTTAAATAAACGTTGCTCTTACGAAAAATGAAAAATAGATGGAGTAGGTTCGAAGACATCTTCGTTCGAACACTATGTTTCAGTAACTAAACTCGACAATTACGTTTCAATAATCAAACTCGACGCGTAATATGTATGAATGTATGCAAAAAAAAAAAAAAAAGAAAACGAACAAAACATAGTTACGAGCAAAAACATATAATGAATTATACGCAGTATACGTTTATGTCATCTTACTAGGATAGAATTGATTTAAAAGAAAAGAAAAGAAACGAGAAAAAAAAATCAAAACAAATACATTAAGTACGTGCGATTTAAATACAATCGTACGCACTATCGTATTTTTGTCAATAAGTTTTTCTTACTACTCAATCGTTATTTACAAACTCAATATAAATGAATGAATAGATCTGTTGATTCTGCCTGTCTACGTGAGTTCAACGTAACGATTAAATCGTTGAAGTAAAAAAGAAGAAAGTACTTTTGATGCTCTTTGAAATTCTACGAAAGCTTCTTGAGAGAAGGATGGAAGTAAAATTCGGCTGGGTTAGAGGATCGTAATAGTGGAGTTTCGCAACATAGTTCTCTCTTTCTATCCCTCTCTCTCTCTCTCTCTCTCTCTCTTTTTCTCTCTCTCTCTCTCTCACTCTCTCTATCTTTTAGCAATCAGGATCTCCCTCCGATGGGATTCGATACGCCGTTAAAGAGAACTTCGTTCGAAAGGCGAAACTTTCCACGAGCGACCTCCCGCGTTTGATCAACGTATCCGCACGGCTTTGAGAATCCTGATACGTCGAAGGATCCAAAAGAAGAAGCGTCCTGGGTGTTTCGGGAATAGATACTCTCTGTTTCCATCTTCTTGTATGCCTCTCGCTCTATCTCTCTCTTTCTTTTCTCTCTCTCTCTCTCTCTCTCTCTTTCTCTTTTTCTCCCTCTTAAAAGAGAGTTCTTTGCTAACGTATACCCGAGTAAATGCTTTTAAAAGTGCCACCCACGTTTCCGAAACTTCAACAAAAGTTTCATCCTATGCGAAATCTATATAACTTTTTTCTAGTGAAAATTTTTCATTTCAAAAGAGAATCAAATCTGTGACGTCCCAGAGGTACCATTGTATATTTTGCCGCGAGACACGGAGCGAAAGTTTTGAACGAGATGAAATTGAACGAAAATCATTGTACTAAAATCGTCGTTTTGGTTATTGTAAAAAAAAAAAAAAAAAAAAAAAAGAAAAAAAAGAAAGAAAGAAAAGGAAGAAAAAAAATAGAAACTCTACGGTATTTTTAAATTTAAAAAAAAATTTTTTTTTTCTTTTCCTTTTTTTTTTTTTTTTCTTTTAATTTCAATCTATCATTATTCGGATATAATCATATTAATATGAAATTAAAGTGAATAAATAAATTGTTAAGTAAATTATGTATGAATAATCATAGATATAACGCTATACAATTAAACGATAATGCAATATCATAAAATGTTCATAAGAATATGTATTATACATATATATGTATATATATATATATATATATATGTGTGTGTGTGTGTATACGTGTATACATATATAGGTATGCAAGAGATAATTAAATATTTTATTTTATATAAATATATATGTACCTATGTGAATATTCGTAAGCTAAGTGCCAACGTATATAATGATAATGTAAAAACTTTCTGTTACCATACCGCAAAGCTAATTATGCAAGAAATAATTACGATGATATAAATATTAATCGATAATGTCTCACACAAGGGAATTTCACAATTACTGTTAACTCATCGACAAGAACGATGAGAATTATTCTGCATTTCGAAATGTCTATTCTATTGAACGACTTCTACAAAGGAAATAGTTACGGTTGAAGTTACGCGCGTGTTTTAAACGGCTCACTTGAACGGACGTGCATTCGTGGCCGTTTTTAATTTCCCGAGTGAATTTGAAGTTCCGATGGAAAATACTTCAACTTTCACAAACAACGAAAACTCTCCTATCACCAAAGTGAATTTCGCAAAAGCATGATCTATTGCGAATCTCCATTCGTTGTAGGTAAAGTTGGTGACTCGAATTCAAATACAATATGTTTTTTGAAATGTATGTATATAAGTTTGTAAATTGAATCGGTTCATTTATTATATATATATATATATTAAAAATAAACATATAAATCGACGTAATAATATTCAAATATTCAACTTATTTTGTATGAATGGTTTTACTTTTTTTACTTTCAATCTCAATGTTTTTTTACAATTTTTCTTTTTCCCTTTAGGAAAGAATTTATTATAATATATTTTTATTTTTATACCAAATGACTATTACTAATATATCAAACGAACTTCATAATATTACGTAATATTTGCTTCAATTATTTTCGAAACATCTGTTCAACATAATTTATGTTCAAACAAGAAAATATTTATAAAAGAAAAAAAAAAATATATATGTATATATATATACCTTTCTACTCTCATGTAATTTCGAAACAATTAAAAGTGAAACATTTCGAAGAGATTATTTTTATTTTTCAATGAAAATACGAGTCCCACGGGTACATGTAATTTCAAGCGAATAATCAAGTTCGTTTACCTTTATTTGCTTTTTGTATTACGTGGCAACAAAACGAAGTAGCAGATATTTATTTGCCGGTAAATCACGAAGTAACGACGCCTCCGGCTGGCCATTATTCAAACGTGTCCGAATTCTGCCACAGAGCAGCTCTTCGCAGTGCATTGAGACATGAAAAATTCATCGTCACGATAAAGTCCGTTTGCTGGTCGATCTATCGATCGGAGGACAAATAAGTACAAACGCTCAAGCCTGTGAACGAGCTTTCGGATTTGATGTTGCGTGCAAACAAGAATGTCTACGCGTTGTATCCTATTTTCTCTTTTTTTTTCTTTGCTAGAAGAGAGATCTAAAGAAAGATAGATATATAGGTAGATAGATAAATAGAGAGAGAGAGAGAGAGAGAGAAAAGAACGTTTTCAATGTGAAAGAACGATTATCACATTGTACGTTCATCCGTTCTTTCTCTGAGCGAATTTCAACTATAAATCCGGTAACGACGGTCTATACGAAAAAATTTATCATCGTTATATATGAAAGGCTATATCACGTATCTCGGATGAAATTTACTAGACACTGTCAAGGATCTTTTATATATAAAGATCAAAGAAAGTATCGTATTATTTGATTTTGATCCGTCGATAATAAAAATCATTTAATTTGATATTAAATTAAGGATAGGATCGATATATCTTCTTTATTGTTTCAAGATATTTTTAATTTATACGTAGTAATAATTATTCATATAAATGAAGCGGAATATTTTCTATCTCAGAAATATAAAAAAGTCGTATCAACTGGTGATGGATTATTTATTTTTTGTTTTGTTTTTCCGTAGAACGTACACGAACGAGGGGGGAAACAATTTCGTTCGTTTGAAACACACTTGATCGAGAACGAGGTGTCTACTTTTACTAGGTTTCTAATCGATCAGAGAATACGTTTGAGAACGAATCGAAAAGAAAAATAGATGGATAGACATAGAGGTAAAGATAGAGATAGAAACGGATACAGTGGCAGAGATAGAGATAGAGATAGAGATAGAGAAAAAGATAGAGTGAAAGAGAGAGAGAAAGAGAAAGAATCACGAATTAATCGGTTTGATGGGACGTTCGAGAGCAATGCTGACAAATCGACAAGTCGAAAGTGTCGAACTAAATTGTTCAACTATGTTTCAGGAGTCCCATACGCCGAGCCTCCAGTCGGCTCGCTCAGGTTCACGCCACCGAGATCACCGCAACCCTGGAGAGGAGTACGACAGTCTCTGGAATTTGCTCCGGTTTGCCCGCAAGTACTACCGAATCTTCGTGACGAGGTGAAACCAGCACGCTATGAGTATCTCGAGAGGCACTTGCAGTATCTCAAGAACCAGAGCGAGGATTGTCTCTACCTCAACATCTATGCTCCACATCAACCAGAAGGTAAGTTTTTTTTTTCATTTCTCTATGTTTGAAACATTTCTGGTAGTTTAGAATTTTTTTACGAATCGATCCTATTTTTTTTTTTTTTTTTTTTTTTTTTTTTTTTTTTTTAAGTAGATATTTATCTACATATATCGAACGCGTTATTCTCATATAATTGAAAATGTTACACGTAAAAGTTAGTTGAGCGATACAGAATTAATTTATTTTTGCAGAGTTTTTCCATTGTTTATTATCTTAATCGATTATTCGAGGATTTACTTATCCAACCATTCTTTTCTATATTTTATTAATTCGAATAAAAGAGAATATTTGAGAAATACATTTTTACCTTTTATTCTTTTTTCTTTCTTTTTTTTTTTTTTCTTCTTCTTCTTCTATCTTGTAATCAAAGCATTTATCTTTCATATCTTTTGAATATAAAAATGTTAAGTTTTTGCTTGCCCATATGTATGTATGCGTATAGAGACGCGCTCTGTTTAAAGAAACTAAAGGGTTCGCTTTATTCTGCGTGAAGGAGATAAGAGCTTGCACATTAATCATAGCTTATAAAACTTTTTCGTAGATTAACTTAATCCCGAATCTATGCGGCCTCGAAAGCGTTGCGATTAATAAAGGTATCTCGAAGCGCACGAAATCTTCTCCCACCATTCTCAAATTCCTATGCCACCTCTCCACCCACACCCTATCATATCGAAGAAGTAATATCAAGCCTCAGATAGTAGCGAATTATTTTCTCGTTTGTAATCGATGAAGCGAAATGCTATGGTATTATGTGGATTAAGTATATATGCCAAGCTGGGAAGTCGGGTATGAAAACGCACGGTTTTGGAACGAAATCCAAAGAAAATCGGTATTATAGCGAATTAATTGAATAACAAGGCGTAAGTAATTAAGATTCATTAGAAAAAAATTTTTTTATTATTAACCATTTGCATCTAAAACGTCATTATTGGAAAATGTTATAAATCGGTGAAGATATTGAATTTTTATAATAAAAAAAAATTTCATCTGTTGTGCTCATCTGTATGATATGCCGAGAAATTTTATCCGATGATAATTGAATTAAATTGATTTATCTGTTATCGATAATAGAGTATGAAATGTTTCCTTTTTTAATACCAAACAGAAATTCTTTTAAAATTCTCATAAAGATCGAACAATTCGAAATATTCGAATGAAAATTCTTTTAAGATTTAAATAAATTTTTTATCATAAAATATTTAGAAATTTCTTATTATATTGTTTTGCATTACTTAATACTGCCAGTGCAAGTAAGGTTTTGCTATTCTAATATTAATTGTTATTCCACGATAACACATGACTTTCCGACAAGACGCAGCCGCTATAGCTGAGAAAGCGCGAGGCACATTTGAATAAAATTTAATGCGCCATTTTAAACGGAGAAACGCACGAACGTGCTCGACGGGCGTTCTCACGAAGAGAATGCACTTTAGGGTAATTACAACGTACTTTATGCCAACCGCGTTCGACAAAATTTAGAGGGATT
This sequence comes from Vespa velutina, assembly GCF_912470025.1. Classification (NCBI taxonomy): domain Eukaryota; kingdom Metazoa; phylum Arthropoda; class Insecta; order Hymenoptera; family Vespidae; genus Vespa; species Vespa velutina. The sequence continues at coordinate 3,303,954 of NC_062196.1, forward strand.
TGCCGTAATTATTTCGTGGTTCTTTGCTTGTCCGGTTATTAAAACACGATAAGATATTTATTTCTATTTCATCGGTCGGTAAAATTTTCCGCTTCCTTCTTTTTTTCTTTTTTTTTTTTTTATTTTTTATTTTTTCATTGTAATTGTTTTAACATTCTTTTTATTTCTATTTTTTATTTTCACGAATAATTTATCTCTTTTTTATATTTCTTTTTCCGGTCTCGAAAATTTATCTTTTATTACAATATATTTTTTCTACTCCAATTATTTATTTGTACGTTGGCAGTGTATCCCTGCACGTATGGCCAACCATTAACGAGTAGGTATTACAGTTATCAACATGGATTTTCCAATATTTAAACCAGTCAGCGTGTTTGTTCCCAGTTCTCTCGGTTGTCATTGCAACATGAAAAAATTTTACATCGAAATATCGACATGTAACGGGTAGTTTTATGGTTGCCGTGTTCATATTCACATGGCTGAGGGATAAGGGTAAAGGGGATCGGTGGAGAATGATCGAAAGAGGGAAATGCATCGAAGCTATGCGGTAGGTGCTCGCCTAGACGAGCTTCATTCGCGATCCCCGTGGTTCGTGGGTCGTACCTTCAAAAGATGAAAAATGAAAAAAAAAAAAAAAAAAAAAAAGAAAGAAAAAAAAAAGATAAAAACGAAAAAAAGAAAAAAAACAGAGAGGAGGAGATGCTAGTGGCCGCAATAGATACGCCTGTCTACTTCGCGAATCGATTTTCATTTACGTAAAGGGCTCGAGCGAGGTCTCTGGGCTCTGGGCTTTTATCGGTAATTATAGGAAGCATTAAGAGTGTCGATATCGGTAGCTACGCTTTCATTTTTCTCATTCCACTTTGTTCTTTCTTTCTCTCTCTCTCTCTCTCTCTCTCTCTTTTTCTCTCTCTTTCTCTATCTCTAGGATCCTAAAAGGATCTAATTAAAGGTAGTCTACTGTGGTGAGGCGAATTGCCAATTAGCGGCGAGAGTAGTCTTACGTTCGAATCGAAACTCGTTCTACTTCATTCGTTCGTTCTCTTTCAATCGTTGAAGTATGTCTAATATAAGAGGTCTCCGTCTTTTTCTATGGAACTTCGTAACCAGTAAAGATATTAGACGAACTGTGAGATACGACAATTCGATGTATTTTATATACTTTTGTAAAGAAAGAAGAAAAAAATTCATCAATATAATAATATATGATATCGGTATTAATATTGAGGTAAAACAAAAATTTTCATCCATGTCCAACACTTTGGGGAAATTGTATCGGGGAACTTTAAAGAAATAAAACAAAACAAAAAAGAGAAAAAAAAAAAAAAGAAAGAAAAGAACAAGAAAAGAAAAGAAGAAAAATAACGAAGGAATAAGATACAGCTTAAAGAATCAGCCGGTTATATCTCACGCGCATTTATCGAGCCTCGCCAAGTTGTAGTTCAACCGAGAAATTTTCTTTCTTCCTTTTAAAGCAAGAGAGAGAGAGAGAGAGAGAGAGGAAGATCTTTCGTTGGAGGAAGACGACTTTCGAAATTGCTGAGATGACGGGATAATTCTGCGTGGAAGAAGATGCAGTTTGGGGAAAGGGGAAGCCTTAGAATAATTTAATTCGACGTCGGTAAACAGAACTCATTCGTCTCTTCCGTCGGAGAGCGAACGTGTGTTCCGTTCGAACGATAAAAGAGAGAAAGAGATAGAAATAGAGAAAAAGAGAAAGAGAGAAAGAGAGAGAGAGAGAGAGAGAGAGAGAGAGAGAGAAGAAAGTAAGAGAATCGCGATGAAAGATGCGCTGGCGTTGCAAATAAATTGGAAGTGTCCAGCCACGGGTTAAAGGGGCTGTTTCGCGGAAGATATACGCGCCCTCTTAAATATTGGATGGTGAGGCTTGCTAGGAGAAGATGAAGAAGGAGGGGAAGAAACGTGAGAGAGCTTCGGAGAAGCCGCTTTCCACTTGTTCGAGGCATCTCAGGCGCCCTTCGGAAAATATCGGGAAATTCATTAATACGCGATCTACGGGTGTAACATAGCATCGTATAAATCTTACCATGAGACAGAATTTACAGCATCGTGTAGTTACGCTGTTGGTTCTATATCGTGACGTTATGTGTGTATGCGTTCGAGGGCTGATTTGAACTCTCGTCTTTCTCTTTTTCATCTTATTTCTTTTCTCGCCAGGGTTTAACCTTTTGTCGATATAACTCCGTCGATAAATATCGATTACATATCGCTATCGATAGCATCGATATTTCTCAATATTTATCGATATTATGGGGGATTGTATATACATTGAGTATGTGGAAAGTATCCGTAAATATCGATAAGTATGTATAGATATGAATGATAAACTTTTGGTTTATCGAACGATAAAATTGTCGATCTATTATAAAGAATAAATTTCATCTCTTAGTTATCATATAATAGATATAATACTGATGTAATATAATATACAATATGATACCATTTACTCGTTGAAAATAATAATACCGTATAATAATTATAATGTAATAATGTAATAAATTATTTCAATATGATTATTACAATGTTAATCCTATGCATATTCACGCAAATATTATAGTATGCTATAGTAATTTTATAAGAGAGAATATCAATGGTAGTACAGTCGGAGAAAGAAAGAAAATCGTCGAAAGCTCGTGGTCTTCTTCTTAAAACTTTCTTCAAGCACCACTCCGTGTACCGTTTTCGTTTCAAAGATTTTGACCCTTCTATCTCTCTCTCTTTCTCTCATACACTATCTATCTCTATTTCTCTCTTTCTCTCTCTTTCTCTCTCTTTCTCTTTTCCTGTAGTTCCATTCCTTTCAAAGGATCGCGGAATGAGATCCGTATATCCTTCAAGTTCCCTTTAAGACGAAGATGAAACCACCGTTTTGTGGTAGAACAAAAAGAAAAAAAGAAAAAGCGATGCTATGCGAGAATCGTCTTACGTAATAATAAAAGTTTACATGGCTATTAAAAGTCTTGAGAATTTCAATTTGATACGTGCGTGAATGTATTTGCATGTATCTGTGGATAGATTGATATATAAATCGTTTTATAATTGAAAATAACAAATTAATTTAGTGTCTTCTTATTCTTCCTATTTTTTTCTTTCCTCTTTTTTTTTTCTTTCTTTTTTTAGTTTTTTGTTTTTTGTAAACTCTGGCCCGCATCTCCCCAAGGCCAATATCTAGAATCTAATTAACCACAGATGATGTAGCAAAATGATTGTGGAGTACCTACCTCTGTTACAGAGAACTCGAAATATGCCCACAATTATGGCGATAACATCGGTGCGTGTCGGCATTATTACGTAGCCGCAAAATGTATTTCGACTATTTCGTTCGATGTGTGAACATTATATCCGTGTATGTACATAGAATATACGTACGACTTTGTACAACCGCGATGACGTTTAGCGAAATAACGAAAAGCATATGGTTAACCCTGCTGACTTTCGGCTACCCAATAACCTACGATACATCTACGCTAATATCTTTTACCAATGGGAACAGGAATAACTGATTTTATGATGTAAATGGGGCTAATTGCAATGACATTGTGTATTTACGAAGGGACATGAAATTTCATGTAACGTGTTAGTATGTATGTACGATTCTGAGCTGTCATAATATTTGTCATCCTTTTGAATCTATCGTTATGTTATATTTAGATAAAGGATATATATTGTCTATATGAAATATATTACATATAAAATGTTATAATATATTAATATGGATAATGTTGATAAGGAAATTATATTTATTCATTTCAATCGATATTTATCGTTAATGAAAATTGGATAAATCTTAAACGAGAAATTGTTTCCTATTTTTTTTTTGTTTCTTTTTTTTTTTTTTTTAAGTAAGGGGAGAAAGAAATAAAGATAAAACTTACTTTCTACAAGAATAAAGATAGCTATTCGCATATACCTACGTTAAACTCTACTTCACGAACCTACAAATTCCTCCAATCGCTTCTTTCGAGTTCACTCGCATTCAACGGATGCTTTCTTAAAGTTCAATCATTTCCGTCGAAAATGCCAACAGAGAATGTGCATGACAGTAGATAAAGATGTTTGCTGAAGTTTCCTTCCAAGCGACCACGTTTGAAGTCGAAGTTGTAAATTGCCAACCGCATGCGAGGACGGTGTACATTCGAAAAATAACCACCGAGGAGCTTGCCTTATACAAAGTTGAATGTGAATGATGTTCGTCCTAACATTTCCATGAATCAAGATATACAATAAGAAGTCAAAATATTATAGCTATCGTAAAATACATATATATAGAAATTGATACATGTAAACAAAAAAAAAATATATATATATATAAAGTACACACACACACACACACACATATATATATATATATATCTACACGTGCATTGTTATTACTATAAATAATAAAATGATATATAATAGAATATAATAATTACTATGATCTATATAGATGTATATATGTTTGTACAGTTTATATCAGATGTAATTTCTAAAAATTATTATAGATTTCATATATGTATGAATAATTTATATTTAATGGAATAAATTAATAATATAAAAATAACTCGTGAAACGAAACGAGCACTCGAACTTTCACATACATACCTTACGTATACATAGATACACTATGTGTTTATATATTTCTACCCTTGACTCTCGCTCTCAAATTTTCTTTATTCGTCTCATTCTCTCTGGTTTTATGTGACAACGCGCAATGCGGCACCCATATGGTTTTGATAACAACGTTATCTGACCGAACTGTGCTAGGTCGCGCGTGTTACCGGCACGTCTCACCGGTTATTATTCTCGGCCGATCGCTGCGCATTGATTTACTATTAATCGCAACTGTGGGAAATCAAATGGTGAAGATTACGAATTTCATACGCGAAATAGTATTTCTTTTTTTTTTTTTTTTTTTTTTTTTTTCTTCACTCCTACCAAATTTCCTTATTACGATATTAATTCTAAATTATTCTGTGCAAAGTTCATACGATGATCGTATTCGGTTCGATGAAGTTCATTATAAGAGTTTTATAAATATAAATCATTTATTTTTCAAATAAATTTATTTATATTTTTTATCGAATAACAAAAATATTTAGATCTTGTCTAATCTCGAATGAGATAGATAGTCCATTTCATTAGAAATGATTTCGACAAAAATGATAATCATTTATCACGACAATTTTTATATTTTATATATGTATTAAAAATAAAATTGAAGTATTTAGATAACTAAAGAATTTGATTATATCATTTTGATAAAATTACTTTGAAGAGTTTCATAAAAATGGATTGCCGATTCTTTACAATCTTTATGTTTGACGAGGATAATCAATTTCTAATGGAGAAAGAAATAAAGATGAAAAGGAAGAAGGAAAGAAAGAAAGAAAGAAAGGAAGAAAGAAAAAAGGACGATAAAAAGTCGTCATAAAGGGAAAAAAAAATAAGAAAATAGTAGGGATGGTTGGAAGAAGTCGAGTCGTCATCATTCGAGAAAGAATTTCGGATCGTCAAGAAGTTCGTGCCCGTTAGCTCGGTCGTTACTTGAAAGCACGTCATGATGAAATTAGCTTTGTTACGTCAGACGAAAGCGGTGCGTACCCTACCACTCTTTCTCTCTGTCCTTTACTTTCAAAGCTTTTTTCTTTCTTCCTTTTGGTTTTTTTTTTAACATCCCCGACGTTATCACCTCGTACACGTGTCCTTATAACTAAAAGAAGAACATCCGTCGAAGACATTTTCACCGTTTACTTTTTGTCTCATGTAAGTGAATCTATAACGTTGTAATAGTACGAAAATGTAAATACACTCATACATATATCGTTTTCATATTTCAGGTAATACCGTCAAAATAAATTGTATGTATTTGTATATGAAAAGCTACTCAATTATTTTTAATTGATTGTATCTTTCGAAGTGACAAAAATAAAAAAAAAAAAAAAAAAGAGAGAAAGAGAAATGCCTTATCATTAGCAACTAGACTATATTTATTGCGTTGATAACTCAATTACATCGTTCTTATGATAGTTATTTGATGAAAAAAACAAATGAATATTCTCGATAATATTAATTGATCGTTCGTCAAGGGAAATTTCTAATCAAAAGTTTTGTAAATATTCAAAGAATATCTCGTTCGAATGAACAATGATAGAAAGTATTAAAACGGATATAAATGTTCGTTCGTTGTTTCGTCAAATAAAAAAAAAAAAAAAAAGAAGCTCGAACTCTCATTAAGAATAGTTTAGATCATTCGTTATCCTTTTTATTTGACTCGTTTAAAGAGAAACGATGCATAAAAGAAAAAAAAAAAAAAAGAAAAAGAAAAAATGAGAAAAAAGTATTCTTACCGATATGATTAAAGTTTTCGACACGCTCGTTGACGAAAACGTAATGAAAAATAAAATAGATGACGAAAGAGAAAAGTTATCGTTATAGTATAAGGATAAAAGTTGACGATTCATAACAAGTTTATCCATCGTGGCTAAGAAAATTCGAAGTAGGAGGTAGTTCGCGGTTTGCAACGAGCGCTTTGCTCAAGCCCTTAAGGGTTTTCGAGTTTTCCCAGACGCGATGCGACACGAGGCGACGCGAGCCTCCGAGTCATGCCTGTTATGCTCTCTATAGTATCGCGACAAATTTCACGAAGGATAATATCTAGATCGTCTTCCCGTAAATCCGATTATTCTTACCCCCGATTCAGGTCGTTTTCTCTTTAAATTTTAACTGAGATTTCCCTCTCTCATCTCTCTGTCTCTCTTTATTTTCAAACCTTTAACTCTTATAAACTTTGATCTTTCATTGAAAATTTTGAGACAACCTCGCCCTCCCCCCCCCCCCTCTCTTCCCACCCGTGTGACGTTTGAAACACTTCTATAAATTCTTTCTTTCGATAATAACTTTCTTTTTTGTCACAGCAACGATATTATATCTTATATTTTACATGGCAATATTTGTTATATTTTAAATAGCAAAATTAACGATGCGTTATTTTCGTAATGTTCTTTTTTTCTCAATTACTTTTCCTTTCTATTTTTTTCTTTTATTATTTTCTCTATTTCTATCGTAACTAAAAAAAATCATCGACATCGTCGCGTAACATTAAATCACATCTTACTTCACTATATCTAAACGAAACCGAGCAATAAGCCGTATCGTGGACGAAACGAATGAGTTTTCCGGCGCTATATATAAAATTTGTCTAATGGTTCGAAGAGAGCGTCTCGTCTCTTTTATTCTCTTTCATTTTCTCTTTCTCTCTTTCACTTGATCTATTTTCCCTCTTTTTTCCCACTTTTTCGCTTTCTTTTCTACCCACACTAGTCTCACACACACACACACACACACACACACACGTCTATTCTCCTACTCTACGTCTTTCTCTCTATTTCCAGTGCAATACCTTCGTTCTCTCAACACCAGCAGTCTTCCTTTCCTCCTTTTCCTTTGTAACCGACCACCTTCCTTCCTTCCTTCCTTCCTTCCTTCCTTCCTTCCTTCCCTCCTTCCCTCCTTTCCTTTCCTTTTTATCCCTCTACCGCTTCCTCACCTTTCTACTCTTTTTCACTGAAAGAGCAAGATGAGGGTTCGAAAGAACTTTTTAACCTTCTAAAAAACTCATTTGTTCGCTCCTCACTTCCAATATAGGTTTTCAGTAATGTTAAGTTCATGATTATCGTTATTATAATATACTACATATACAATATGTATGTATATTATATTAAAGAGATGTTATATAATTTAACAAATATATAAGAGATATATTCATTCTTTAAAGTTTACACGTATATGTATTTTATATATATATATATTATGTGGACCGTAAAGTAATGTCACTTTCTTAAATTAAATTCAAACGAATAAATTTTTAACAAGTTTTTATTTCTAATCACAATCAAATATCGACATGCACAGAAACGAGATTATTTTTCGGTCCACCTAATATTTATAATATGTCAGAAAGATTATTGCTTTATATATTACACGTATGCATCTTCGATATTACAATTAATAATAATAATTATATTCTTTTTCAATCAAAACTTATAAATTAATTTCCATGAGAAACGTATAACTGATAATTGGCTGATGACATTATTTGTAATATATTGATTGTATATTGGAAATATTCTTTACTCTTGTATTATATTATGTATTTTTTTTTTTTTTTTTTACCCAATACTCGCATATTTTACTTAGTTTTATAAATCTCTTTACACGGATATAAACAGTGATAAATATCGTTATTGTCAGACAGTTATGGAAATTAAACAAATACTCTATGCAGGCTTATCGTTCTTACAATTAATTCGAAATAGAGAAAGAGAGAGACAAAGAGAGAGAAAGAGACAAAGAGAAAGAGAAAGAGAGAGAGACAGAGAGAGAGAGAAAGAGAGAGAGAGAGAGAGAGAGAAAGAGAAAAGAAGAGAAAAAAGGGAAGAAAAAAATAAAGAGAAAGAGAGAAAAGGGAAGAGAAAGAGAGAAACGTCGTTGAATATTCAGTTCCATCTCGACACCTCGCAATTTCGAGTAAACGCTTCCCGTTAATCGGACTACGGAACTACGCTTTTGTACTCGATGCTCCCCGATGGTCCCAGGGAAGGCGTCGTCGAATTCAAAGAGACCTCTCGAGTCGTCGATTTTCGCGCGTCTAGTCTCGTACGCTGGGAAAAGCTCAAAAGGGTCTATTTCCCATGGAGTACCTACCCATCTATGTGCATAGGTGGATACACATACGTGTACATACACGTATACGGGGTGTCTTTAAATTTTTCGAAATAAAAGTTTTCATCGTTATCGATATACATAAAATGATGTAGTGGAAAAAAAAACATTTGTTTCTTCATATTTTACGTAAAAGCCTTTATTAAAAGTTAATTGACGTAACGTAATCGATCGATTTGAAATATGAAAAAAAAGAAAAGAAAAAAAAAAAAAAAGAAAAAAGAAGAACAGACAAATTGGAATAAGAAAAATTTCCTTTCTGATTAGGATCCGATTTGTATAAGTTTCTGTGAACTAATTAAAAAATTCACATTTAATTATTGTTTTAATTTGACATTTTTATCGAAACAAAAGTGATCACATTGTACGGTTCACCCAGTATGCGTATGTTCTCGCTTGTAAACTTCGTAGTTTTAGGAAAAGGTCTTTACAGATCTGAGAATAGAACGGTCTAGGATAGGTACTGAGGTACCTTTCAACTCGATAAAACCGTTTCTCGCGAAGATAGAAAATGCTGAGGGCGAATCGTGGAATTCGTAGAAGCGAAAGGGCTTTCATAAATTCAACGAAAATCGAAAGTCTCGCTTTAGCTTTCGTCATTTTCTTTTTCTCTTATTTATCTTCTACTATATTTTCCGTGAAGATCTTTGGCCTTATAGTGAACGAAAGTCGAAAGATTTGTCGTATTTATTCTTCCTTCTCGCTTCTTCCGTTAAATCTCAAAGAGAAATGAAATATTGTGGCTCCGCTTGAATCTTCTGTTACGTTCCAAAGAGAACATTCCTCAGAAGTGTTTAATCCTTTCTTATTTCTTTTTTTTTTCCTTTTTTGTACTTCTTTCTTTTTCATTTTTTTTTTTTTGCTTTTCTTTTTTTTTTTTTTTGCTTTTATTTCACTGAGACTTTAAATCCGAAATATCCTCTGTAATAAGCTATTAGGGTACTGTCAAGTATAAGTATAATAAAATTGACAAAAAAGGCTTTAAAATAATTAACCCAATGAAATATTCTGTATAAGATTAAACAAATCTTGTCAGGAGGAAAATATTTCATTAAACGTATCTTTTTAACGTTAATCTCTAACATACTTGGCACGATGATCAAAGTGATAGAAATACGACACAAGCATAACGTTGCAGAAAACGTATAGTTTTAGAGTCGAATATAGAATGATATATTTATATTCTATTTATGTATCTCGAATAATTAATGTATAAAAGGAAATCTAATGAAAGTATGATAATTTTTTGTGACGATTTGAAATTCCTTCCTAAAAATCATCAAGAAACTAGAAAGAAAAGAAAAAGAAAAGGAAAAAGAAAAAAAGAAAATATATAAAATCATTCGTTGCTTTCATTTTTCAGCTAAAGTTAAACGATTCCATCATATCACGTGGCCGCAACACACGATCGATCTACGTCGAGATTCTGTCGAGTTCAAAGTTCAAGTCGTAGAACGTCTTGAGAGCCAAAACCCGACGACCTTTCCCCTTCTCTCTTTACTATCGAACTCCAGAACGTCGTGGACTATCCCATGAAATCCGATGTCCCTCAGGATTCGTGGCTATTTGCATTCCCTATCTTGGTAGTTAATCGTTGCTCGGTAAACAACTGTCAGTATTCGTAGACCGATGCAGTCTGTCGAGATTAGGACACGTATAGCTAGATCGTCACCGATCTGAACTTACTGAACTTACTTGCATCTTTGATTGATGTTTAGAAACTCGAGAAAACTTTACGTACGTTGTATATAAAGCTAGTTGATCTTGTTTATTACTATGATGATAGGTTAAGCATATTTACTATGATGATAGGTTAAGCATATTTGTATATGTATATATATATATATATATATATATATATATTTAATATGTATTAAAGTAAATAATAAGTGACTTTAAATAATAAATAATAAATCAGTAAATTCTATATATAAGAACAAAATATTTTCAATATATTTCATTTTGAGAAATTATTATTTGTACGTGTAAAACTTGTTCGTTAGTTTGGAAATTAATAGAAAAGTCAATCCAAATCGTTTAAAATGAACTTTTTAAAAAGAGCGTGAACTTTTAAGTGAGATAGAAATGATAGTTAGCTTATACCTGTGAAAGTTATCGTCAGACACGTACACTCACTTTCTCGTGAACGTCGGCTAAAAACACTCTGGGAAATTCGGTGAGACCGAAGTGGAGTCAGCGGGACGAACTTAATCGGTGCCAAGTTCAAAAGACAATGTCTAGCGCGCGAGCCTTCCGGGGTAACGTCTAGTTAGAAGTACCGACGAACTCGTGGCATCTACGAAAATTCAATGTACCGTAAGGAAGCGAATCAGTGATTTCCCTTCGGTAATATCTGACAAGGAGAGAAGGTTGGAATATCACTGGATAGAAATAGTTAGGGGCTCTGTGATATTAACTAATCAACTGAGAGCAAACGGGGCAAGTATAGAAACATACATAAATGAGGAAGAGTAAAGAAATTATTATATCGGTATAAAATATGGTCAATAAAAAAAAAAAAAAAAAAAGAAAAAGAAAAAGAAGTTCGAATAAAACGAATTACACATAAAACGAAGAAAAGTAATATAACCAAAGTTTCTATGATACGATAAAAAGATATATGTGGTTATAGTAAAAGATTCAATAAAACGAATTAAACGATATACTATAATGTATTATACTTTACTATAGCATATATGTAGATAGAGGGTGCCTAGCGAATTGAGAGCGAAGTATCGAGTTACAGGGTTCAATACTAAAATATATAGATAGTCAAACAGAAAAAGATAGATAGATAGATAGAGAGAGAGAGAGAGATAGAGAGAGAGAGAGAGAGAGAGAGATAAAAGAGAGAAAAAGAGAGAGAGAGATGTAGATATATAGATAGATAGATGCAAGATGAGAAGAGAGGGTAATCGAGTCGGGAGTTTCGGCCGCAAAGTGAGTCCTCCCGCTTGTCGAGCTTTCCATCGTGGAAGGTCTTCCCCGTGAATACCTCGGTGCATTCTGGGCCCGCAGGATGGCCACTTAATATGGAAGGAAAGCAGCTGGTGGCATGCGCCGCGTGCTTATACACCAACCCCCACCATCGTATCTCCTTGCTAGGGTAGACGCTATCGAAGCGGACAGTAACATATCGGTCGTGCATGCTATGGATTTTGGTTCATCATTATGTAAGTCTCGAATCGAGCCAAGCAGACCCCCCCCCCCCCCCCCCCCCCCCCCCCCACGAAGAACCTTCTGATGCCCGCGACCTATATGAATATCCGTCTATTCAGCTCCGGTATATTTACTCGTGGCTCGATTCCGGTGCGGAGACCACGTAAGGAATCGAACGTGAGCGACCTGTTAATAATCCGCCTACCTCCTAGAGTTACCCCCAGAGCTAACTTCCCCACCACTAAAATTACTTTCTACTCTCTCTTCTTACCATCCACGATAGCCGGCCGCTAGCCGAATTAATTTTGCGAAACTGACGCACTTCCAGTGCGACATTCGAAACGTGCAAGATCCATAGACCAAGCGCACCAACGAGCCAATTATTTACATTTCTTACTTGATCAATGTAATATCAGAAGCTTTCGATGAATTTCCCAATGTCTTCTTGTGCTTCTTGATTTTTTTCTTTTTTCAAAGAATAAATTTAATTTTTTCTTTGATTAATCGAAAGTGAAATTTTATTGAAAAGTTTTAAATATATACGAGATGTAAAAAGGATATTAGAAATTTTTTGTCGTAATCGAATTCAATCTTAAATATATTCCATGTATATTCTTGATATATTCTAAATAAAGTGAAAAAAAATGGACGTAAATGTATTATTGTAATTTCTTTCGAATGACGATCGTGGAATTTATGTTTTTACTTTGATAATTCAAATTCTCTATAGTCATACATATGATTTAATGATTCTCTTTAAACCCATTCCCGTTACTTGTTGCGGTATTATCTCGAAATCGTTAATTAGAATCCTTCCAAGGTATTTAATGAGGACTACCGCCCACCGAATTAGAATGAGTTCAAAGCGTTCTGAACATTTTCTCGGCACATTTGCGGTACGACGACGGACATTATTTGCTTTTACAGAGAGCGACCGGGGAATTGTAGTATTCGCGAAACTCGAGACCCCTCTGAAACGTTCAAACACCGTAGGAATGGCGAAATAACTGGATTAGATGTAAATCGTGAGTTTGCAATGCAAATCGAATATGTCTGTTGAAAACGTATGGGTGGACGTATATATGTACTAGAGAGAAAGAGATAGAGATAGAGAGAGAGAGAGAGAATGACAAGAATCGAAGGTGTAAGAGAGAGAAAGAGAGAGAGAGAGAGAGAAAGAGAGAGAGAGAGAGAGAGAGAAAGAGAAGAAGATAGAACAAGTAATCATAGTCAAACCTATTTTGGAATAAATCTGGCCTAGCTTTTATTGAACCTGTTGCTTATTCGCCATCTGGACCATCCTCAATTCCTTGATTCCTCGCATTCTTATAATTTTGCTATCAAAACTACTATCGATTGAACTCTTTGACGTTGAAAACACTTACTTAATGGGATTTTTATCTGATCAAAAGATAGATTACTTTCTTCGTTTATATAATAATTTAAGTATAATACAATCGCGATAATAAAAAAATGCAATATGTATCTCCCGGATGATCGTTTGTTTAGGAAAGCGCTTATGAAAACTATTCGTCAATTATGTTCTTGTGCCATAGAATGACATTCCATTGTTCTAGAGATAGGTCTAATAAAGCGAATATACCGGTAACGGCAAGCTGATCGATCTTGGAAAGAGTCTCGATAGAAGATATTCGGCATTTGGCGTTCAAACCTACGTATTTCAGTACGTGCTCATAGATATGTGTGTATATATATATATATATATATATATATATGTATATGTATATATACATACATATATACGTACTTATATATACGTCCGAGGTTCGTGAAACCATATCTGCTACGTAGAACTATACGTGAATACATATGTATATGTATCTATGTATGAACATACGTAGATATGTACATGCGAGACGCACGCGTAGATAGACTGTCGTCGTCGTTGTCGTCGTCATAGTCCTCTTCATCTACTTTGACTAGCTGTTTCTAGATATCCACCGATCGATGCTTCATGAATTTACAGCAAGATCTACCTGTACTAACCTTCAACGATCTCGTCGTTCCGCAAAATTTGTCAAGTTACAAGCAATCGCATGTCGAAATTATCACGATTTCTAAACTATCAGATTTTTCTTAAGACTGGCTAGTCAACCCTTCTACCTTTACTTTTCTATTTTTTTGTTTTTGTTTTTCAAATTCGACGATTTCTTTTCTTCCATAGCCATTTAAAACTTTTTTGTGGAAAAAATTTTAACGATCAATGATTAACTTTACTATTAAAAATGTGAAAATATATTTAGTCGACAAAGTAGATCTTTCTATATAAATTATAATGTACTATAAATATATTATAAATTAAGAAGATAAATTATTTAATTTAATATATATATATATGTATATATACACACGCACGCACGCAGACACACACACACATATAGAATATATATATGTATATATATATATTTAATACATTTCATTAGTTGACGCAGATAAAATACGTTATGTAAATTTTGTCCTGAACGTGCTACCACCCGCATGCAAAGTGTTAATTTTGATAGGATCCTTTGCAAAGCCCGTCGACGGATCGATAGGAAGCCGTTGGAAACGTGATCTCTTGCAGCCGTCGCAATTACGAGCGAGGAAAAGTTCCGAGATATCGATTAAGGAGATTGAAAACTTCCGCCCCTTGTGGCAAGGATGGGATGCTCGTCGATTACGATTCCGTGAAAGGAAAAAGGAATAGAGGAAGAAAATCTTTCGTCAAGAACACGAAGAGTATATCAAGTAATGACAGTAGATTAATTTCTTTCCTCTTTTATTTTTCATTTTTTTTTTTCCTTTTCCTTTTTTCTTTACGATTTTCTCAAAAACGAGTGTTCGAATTTATTTATTATTATTTACGAAATTAAATTATTCGAAATTTTTCTTACACCGTAATAATGTATAAAATATCAACGATTAAATTAAGATAAGATATCTATATTTTACATCACGTTATACATATGTACATACATATTTGCACGCTGATAATACCCATGAAAGGTGATGATAAAAAAAACTGACAATGAATTTCCGGCCATGAGTTATTTGTGTTAGTATCGAAGTCCAGGTTATCGTTTATCAACCGTAATAATTTCTTCGTGGCATCGAAAATCGAACGAGCGTTTTCTCAAACCCCCTTCCAGTGCTCGTAACTCATCTGGTCGGCATCGATCCCATCCAGCTTCGTGTAAAATATCGCCCCGTAGAAACTAAGATTCCTGTGAGAAAGCATTTAACCTTCTCGCGACGGCACTTCTCAACAACGGCTTACACAGAGTTTCGCGAAACAAACGGCCGTTCAACTGTTAGCTAGGGCAATGGAATTCGAGAGTTTGAATTACACGTCGAACGTTAGATATGACGAATCGCGTTTAAAAGTCCGGACAACTCGATAAAAGAAACAGGAACGATCGATTTTTTCCTTAGCAAAACTTAAGAGACTAAATCTGATCGCGTTCAATTATCATTTTTACACTTGATTTATCGTACAGAATTTAATCTCAATCCAATCAATCTATGTTATCACTTTTAACCTAATCTTTTATATATATATATATATATATATATATATATATATTATATATTGAACATTTGACTTTTTAAAATAAGTATTTCAGCAATTAAATATAGAATAAAATATGAATTCTCTCTCCCGAATTTTTTTAATTGAAAATAATTTTCAAATACCATCAGCTTGTTGATTTATAAATATTTTCAAATCAATATTAACGCTTACTCATAGGTAGATATGTATCGGATATATAAAAAAAAATAATACTCGCTTTTCGAGTAATCACTTTCTAATGAATATAAATATCCTTTTCATTTTCTCTGTTCCTCTATCTCTTTCTCTTTCTTTCTTTCTTTCTATTCTTTTTCAACCCTTTCCCCGAAACCTCCCTCAGCGTCTTTCCGCGACGAGAAATTCTCTTCCTCGTTCGTTTCTATCCCCCATTTTGGTCTCAAACCTCGTATAATTGTTTCCGAGCGAACTCCCAGACTACGAGATAAAGTTCCTATTATTTTACTAACAGTCCTACCCTAGTCTACCTTTCTCTCTTTCGATCTCGTCTTCTCGACAACCCTTTCGTCTCTATTTCTATCTCCTTCTTCCTTTCTTTATTTCTATTTCACTTTCATCCTCCCTTTCTCTTTCTCTTTCTATCTAAAGTTAAGAGTTTGAAGTGAAATAAACTCGACGGCTTTCCTAACTCGGGTTTCAACGAATGACTCTCGATAAAATTTCCTCAGGTCCAAGTTTCATCTCTGAGTGAGTATATTTGTGGGCTTTTCGAAACACATCCGGTCTTCTGATTATCACGAGGAATACAATGAAGCGTTTTGTAGTAGTTCGTTATCTAAACGAATGTTATTCTTGTTTACGTGGGATTAATTAATAAATAAAACTTGAATAACAAGAAAAATTTCAATGGTTATATTGTTAAAAAAAATTTGATCTAGTACAATATACTCGATACGAGTAGGAAATAGTATTGGATTTGATTTTTTCAAAAAATATTCTCCATCTGGTATTCATTTTGCGTAGATACGTAATTGGGTTAAATCTCATTTAGTATTTAGTGTCGATTTGATTAAAAATTATTGAAAAAAAAAAAAAAAATAGAAAAAAAATATATATATATATATATAATATATGCATATAAACATACCTACGTATTTGATGTATACTAAAGTAAATTTACATTGCCTTCGATCTCACATTTTTCATTTCAAATTATTTCAATAATATTTTATCTCTACATTATATACAATATTATACACATACGTATATATTTTTTCATATACTTTTAATCAGTCATCGAGGTTATTTATCGAAATAAGTTATTAATTCTTTAATTATTTAGAAAAGTATATGTAAATTTTGAATGGAATAAATTACGAAGATACGAGAACGTAAATAGTTCAGTTAAGGTATGTGTACATTTTCGTTTCTCCGTCAATGGAATGTAGCTGAACGTGGATTTTGATGAACTCGATAACTGTGGTAGATACGTATGCGTTGACATGAAATATGAACGTTAAATGTCCGAGATGTAGAAATGGACCAAGGTTAGCGGAACTGGAAAATCGCGAACCTACGGGAACGTTTCCCATCGATTCGAGTTATTTGTCCAATGTCGAGTTATCTTTGATATTTGAGGTTTAATATTTGTATAAGAATGAGTCAGCCGATATCATCAGCCGAAATAATTACCAATTTCTCGTACATTTGTTCGCGTTAACGTTAATTTCTAAAGTTTTCGTATGATCAATACACAACATTTGATATTTATTAACTCTTATTTAAATTGTGTTGTCTAATCAAGTCAACTCAATACAATTTTTGATTGATATGATATGTATATATATGTACGTGGATATATGTATACATTTATATAGCATTTATATTAAAATCATTATTACAACGCATTAATCAATGAATATTTTTACATGTTTTATTACACGTAATAAATCCATCTATATTTTCTTTTTCTTATATATAATTATGTATACGAAATTACAGATGTTATCTTATTAAATAACTTTATTTCTGTTGAAGTTGTACTTGTTAGTTCGACTTTACTGGAATTACTTGAAAAGAATCTGTTAATTAAAACGTCGAGATTCGAAACAAGTATGTACGAAAGAAAAAAACCTATATGTATACGTATACTTTTATAATAATAATATCTCTATCCATCTTTCGGCCACTTGCACCAAATAATTAAAATATAATTTCTTACAAGAACTGAGAGCTAAGGAGTCTCTCTCTCTCTCTCTCTCTCTCTCTCTCTCTTCCTCTCTCTCTCTCCTACTCCTTCTACGGATAACTTTTGCGACGTGGATTAATAGCGAAACGGCGCTTGGAAAATCTCGTTTAAACTTATATTACCATGTCGCGCTTCTTAATGCGTCTTCGGATCGACGTCGTCTATGCGGCTTCAAGCAAACTATCACTATCGTAACTCTGTTGACACATTCGAATTTTTGTTTTGTGTTTCTGATTTTCTCTACCCTTTTTTCCCATCTCTCTCTCTCTCTCTCTATCTCTCTCTTTTTCTCTCTTTTTCTCTCTTTTTCTCCCAGCTTATCACAATGAACAATTTTTATTAGTAACCACATAATCAATATATTTCTCATAACTTTTATCCTATATATATATATATATATATATATATATATATATATATATATAAAGATAAAAAATATATATTTACATTGTTTAATATCTTGATGTAAGTAAATACATACATCAAGTAAAAGTATATATTATATATATACTTTTATCTGGATTAACATAGAATGAAGTTTTAAAATGAAACTGGATGATAAAATCTTTATCCACAAAATGTATGTATACGTACATGTTATTCGTATATATTTATATATATATATATATATATATATATATATATATATATCTACATTATACAGGTGCCGCTATGTTCAAACCCTCCGCTATCTTAGCATATCGTTTCAGACGGCCGATGACCGAAGTAACACGCCGGGTGAAACTTGCATCAGGAAGGCTAATTTAACGCGTATTAAGCAAGCCGCCGCCCCGTTTCCGCGGATACGAACATAAGGAAGGTCGGTCGGTGTCTGGGATAACGTCGCCGGTATTAAGCTTCTTCGAGCGAATTCGCTAGACTGGTTAACCCACATTAGCTAATTGGACGATAATACATAGCGTGCGTTGCCTCTGGCTTATGCACGGGCTAAGCACAAAACCTTTATCGTAACTCTCTATTCGTGCTATTCTAACGACCGGCGATCATCATCTTTTTGATAGAACATATTTACTATACTGCCCGTTATAAGAACGTCCATTTCTCTCAAAAGATTCTAATCTTTATATATATTATATATAGACATCATAAATATCACATCTCGTAATATGATTTATTATTAATAATATATTATTACTAATTAACCATCGTTAAATATTTTCTTGTCGATTCCAAGTGAAAGTCCTTGACAAATTTTGATTTAATTTTAATATGTAATATTAATTAAGTATCTTCAATAAGACATCAAAGTAAAGCATGAGTTTATTCACGATTCTACTAATAATTCTGAACGAATATATATATATATATATATATATATATATATATATCGTAAATTATATTTATGGGAAAATTCACTAGGACTTTTAATACTGAAAGGATAAGAAGCGGCGATAATTTTTGAAATATCCATTTAAGTACTCGCGACAGATTCGGAGATCGTTGCTAAGGTCGGAGACTCGTCGTCCAAGTTCTAGACTCCGCGAACTACGACCTGTCTCATATATCGTTCCCATGGTTTTAACCCGAGATACAAAAGTATACCGTTGTAATACCCGTTTCTTCGGGCTCGCACCTCCGTCTACAAGCGGAGATTACTGCAATACAAAGATCGATGTCGTTCTTTCCGACGCTCATGCGACTTTTGTTGCAGTTATAAAAGAAAGAAAGATAGAAAAAAAAAAGAAAGAAAAAGACAACAAGCTTGATGTAGAAGCGTTCACGAAGATAAAAAATTACACGATTTATCGTACAATAAATTGTACGATACGAGAAAAATCGCATCCATTTATTCTTTCTATATTTTAATTATGCTAGATTATATTTATTATGGATATGTAAATATATATTTCATTATGTATTACTTTAACTCTTTTATTTATTTTAGTGTTTTATATTTTTAAACTCTTTTGTGGTTTCTAATCCCATAGCGATGCCCATCCATTTTATTTAAGGATAAAAGTAGAACCTTTGAAGTTTTTCAACAAAGAAATTTTTACATACTAATAGGAGATAATATTTTTAAACATATTCTAAACGTATTAATACAAATAATATGCGGAAAAATAACTTTACCGTAAACATATCAGAGTTTTGAGACCTTTCGTATCTGGAAAAAGTTAATACTGTGAACAAGCAAATAACATGGTATATGCCTTTGTAGTATTTTCATGTAAATAACGTGATTTAATACATTACACTACCAATTACCTTCAGACATTATTTATTATATGATAAATAAATTGTTAAGTACGCTTGGCATCTATTTCCCAACTATCTGTAAAGTCTCTGGAGGATTTAAAAATTGTTAGATAAGCGGTGTAGAGTCGACGATCGAACAAGTTGAGAGTAAAAATAAGATCGTAAGAATTGGAAGTTATTGTTAGGAGGTGGGGAGAGGTGAACTGAATCCCGGAAGCTGCTGTTTCTTCTCTTCTCTTCTCTTCTCCTTCGAGAGAAAACGATGCGCTGCTGCTTCTGCTGCTGCCGTTGCCATTGGTAAGGCGGAAGAATCGAGTAATCGCGTGCCAAGTCGCTTTATATTGTTCGCCGTTCGGAAAGTCTAAGCCGTCCTGCAAGTGAGCAGAACACGAAGCCCTTCGCGGTCGTACATCAAGCACAGATAAGAGTCGGCCGCTTATTGCTGGAAAATATATGACGAGCCATTAAGCCCTCCCAGACCGTTCTCGGAGCCCCTCTACTTGGCTCCTTCCCCCTCCACCTTCAGCCCACGCCATTCGACTCTCCTCATCGTTTCATTCTCCACATCTCTTTCCTACTTCGTAAGTTTCTTAGCTCTTACATAGTTCGAAGTCGAAGACGCGAGATATCTGGACCACTTGAAGGTAGGAGACTTTAAGTCCTCTAATCCGACATTATCCGTTTCATAAAAATCATGTCGAGTCGAGTATCATTCGACGAGGGTATGTCGAGTGCCACTCGACGCAACTCTATACGACTGCGCCGTCATATCGATTGCTCGTTTTCATCGATGACGAGAGGGCGATCGTGATGATAAATCGACCGACTGCTAACGAAAAGTCGATAAAACGTTCATAACCAGTGTAAAGAGGGATATAGTAGACTATTTATCGAACGAATAACTTTATCTGGCCCTTTATGTAATCACATATCCGGTAATAGCGTTGCAGCCACAGGGAAGTACTTTTCCCTGAATTCCATTTACTGTTTACAGGAATTGATATTCTGATATATATATATATATATATATATATATATCGATGAACCGAACATATATACGCGCTCGATACCTACTACTGACATTATCACCCATGCGATAACAAATATACGCTTTGACGGACCGTCGCTCTTTTCCGATCGATTTGCGTCGATTTACTGTCCGCGTTAACTCGAAAAATAAATCCACTTGTACGTTTTGTCGGCCACTCGATCCATACTCCAATCGTTTTTCATCTTAAAAAAGAAAAAAGAAAAAAGAAAAGAATAACAAACGTGATTCGTTTAAAAACTTATTGATGCTACGACAACTTTTCTGTCTAACTTTGTTCCATTTCTTTGAATCAGATCTACTCGAAACATTTGAATTATAACCAACAGACAACTATGTCTAAAGCTTCATTTCTATGAAGGGTCAACTAGGATTAACGATTTGATCGAATGTTTGTATTCTCGTTTCTTCCATTTTAGAGAAACAAAATAAAAACACTTTATCGGAAAAAGTGTCGATCGATGTTGTGAATTGAAAGAGTTTTTTATCGATTGAATCGTAAAGGTTTATTTTCATGTGACAAAGTAAATATTTTTCCTCTCTCTCTCTCTCTCTCTCTCCCTCTTTCTCTCTCTCTCTTTCTCTCTTTCTCTCTTTCTCGCATGCATACACACTTTTCCTGACCTCCTCGAATGAAATATGCATGGTAGAAACGCCGTTGGCAGACTAAAAAGAGAAGAATCAGGTTAAATGACGGTGGCTCCGATGTCCTAGCCCTCTCTACCGAACTCTTCGAGCCAACTCAGCTGGCGTCAGCCACGAACGCTTGTCCTTTCTTCGTCTCGACCACGGTGGTAATCGCGTTTTCATATTTAATGGCGAACGAAATTATTCGGACGATGCGAGACAGGTCGGGAACTTGCCACTCGAGTACTACGATGCATACGTCAAATCTCGTTTCCTCCCTAATTTTATCATTAAGTACCGTTCGGACGTACAAATTACGCGTACCATTCTCTTCCTCCATTTACTTCCTCAATAGCGATTTTCTCAAAGCTTTGACTTCGTTCAACTTTACTACAGGGAAAGCTATTTAAACGTGAAAAGAACAAAACAAAAAAACAAAAAAAAATTATTACTTTTGCTCATTCGATGGATCTGCTGTACGTTCTCCTTCTAATTGTATTAACGTGACCTTTTTACGGGCTCGTACATAATGATTATTTTTAAAATGCTTACTATATCAAACGAAAAAGACAAAGTTTCTATAATAAATGCGACAGAGATTACAGATAGATTTTCTTTAGGGATTTGTACTAGTTCCATTATTGTCTTTTTATCATGTTTTAAGAATTTATTTCTTATAAATTGAGTTTGAAGAAAATGCGAAAGGGAATTTACGATGATATTGAACAATCATGCCAGGATAAAGCTCCTTTCGAACAACCAAAGCGAAAGGAAATTTTACGTGCAGACGACTTTTCCCGACCGAAAGAGTACCTTGAAAATTTATTTAAACCAGTAAAAAGGCATGGAAACTATCTCTTTTTCTCCCCATTTCTCTCTTTCTCTTTCTCTCTTTCTCTCTCTCTCTCTCTCTCTCTCTCTTTCTATCTATCTATCCATCTCTCTCTCTCTCTCTCTCTCCCTCTCTCTCTCTCCCATATAGTACCACATACAAAAGATAAACCACTGCGAACTGTGGGCTCACGGCGCGTCATGTTTAGTCCATGTTGCGTACCATCTTGTAACTTAATTTTCCTAGAACACGAGAAGCTGTAATTTATTTGCGAAAAGGATGAAAACCTTGCTACGCGTATGTACGAGTATATAATAAACGTTTCATCAAAACTAGTTCACAGTAAACGTGAAACGCGATGAATGGAAGAAAGTCAAGGATTTCATTCGATAGCTACTATTAAGAAAAAAAAAAAAAAAAAGAAAATAGAATTAACAGTCACATAAAGGACGTTTTCATACTTCGAAGAAAATTATTATTATTTTCTTTTTTTTTTTTTTTTTTGACATTTCCGATGGGATTGTAAATTCGATAATCGTGTTAATTCGTTCGTGCGCGTTATTAATATTCGCTTAATATCGATCGTTAGAACGACCTATTATCTCCAAAATTTAATGAATTCCATTTAACTCACGTACATTAACTTGCACGGAAAATGGGTAATGTTTCTATCGTCGTCATACATTTATTTATGTTAAATCATTTCGAAATAACAATAATGATTCGAGTAAGAAATATCTTTTAAGTGATCAAAGCTTCTTTTTTAATCAATTATAATTATATTATATAATGGAAAAAAATATAAATAGTACTATTATTGTTCATCATTCTTTTTACTGTTCATAAGTGAATTGACGAATGTTTAAAAAGTAGAAACTTGTAATAGTATCAAGACATTCATCGTCGTATAGTGACGATCCAGCTGTCCGTGAGTCGGTTCTGTTCCGAGCCATTAAGCCGGTCACAGACGATCGGCTTTGCGTCGTGGTGCGACGATAGTTTGTCTACGATGCCACCATCGTAGATCATCGACAGCTCCATTTTGTATTTGTCTTTTATATATATATATATATATATATATATATATATATATATATACAAGTATTTACAATAGAAAGTTAATAATGCTCTCCTGCAATAATTGATGCTATAATTGATACGACGAGGAAAAATATGGCAATATCGAAAATTAATTAAATCTTCGTCAATTAACGAATTCATTTCGATGCATATTAATTATCAAATATAAATGGAATATTTCATGGTACATACTTTAATTTATGTTAAATTAATCCTATATGTATTTTATAATCGATACAATTTTTTAACTATGACATAACATACGGATATAATTAATGTATATACTTAATAATTCATAATGTAGATACATATCGATACATCTAATGAATTTTATTTTTAAGTAAAATTTGAAAAGATAATAATAGATATTTTAATTTATTACGGAAGATGCGAAATACATATACATATGTAACATATATGATCGTATATATAGACATTTATCAGGGTGTAATTTCGTGCGCGTGTTTGCGAACAACGACAAAGATCTGATCGATATCCTCGATGGTAATTCTGGTTATTTTCTTTCCTTCTTGCGAGATTTTCTTGATTACTCATTTACATTTCGTTGTTCTCAGCGAGGTCAACGTCCGAAACGTAAAGAGAGAGAGGAGAGGAGGAGAATGCGACGAATCGTTGCGGTTCACCGCATTAATAATAATTGCTGAAGCGTTACGAATACGAAGCGACGCATTGAATCGATTATCGTTTCGCGTTACCGACCTTCGTAACCTCCTCTATTCGCTCGATTGCTCATCCTCGTTTTGTCTTCGCAAAAATGAAAATCAACCGATTGATTAATCGTAGCTGGAAAGAAGTTAAAGCTTCTCATTACGTCGAATAAAATGTGGTAAGAATTCGAATATTGTCGGATCCAATGATGAATTAAGAAGAGTCAATGGATAATATTAAATTGGGTTTATATTTATATAAAAAAAAAAAAAAAAGTGTAGTTTACTCTACGATATATAATAATAATTCACAATAATCGTCATTTATTGATCGTGACACGTTCAAATTTATTAAATTAATCTTAAAATTAATATTAAAGGAGAAAAGAAATTTTTTAACCATCCACAAACATTCATTTAAAAACTTCTTAATTAACTACATTTTACTTCATAAATAATTTAATTTGTAGAGGTTTCCTTTTTTCTTTCTTTCTTTCTTTCTTTCTTTCTTTTTTTTTCTTTTTTCTCTTTTTTTTTTCTAAAGAACGTTTTAAATTTGTTATATAACGAATTTTAATGTAGAAACAAATTCATTAGATTAAAATTTTTTTTTTGCTTTTTGTAAGCCAAATAAATCTTCCTGTTAAGTCATAAATAATTATCGTCGAAAGAGATAATTGTTCGTATGAATTATTTCACGAAAATCTTTTGAACAATGACTCGTGCTAGTATGAAACAAGAACGTGCATACATACACATGTATATCCGACATTTTGGGACTACGAGTCGCTTTATTTCACTAACAATCGTCGAAATCGTTGGAACAATCGTGATCCTTCTTTCGAGATTTTTATTGTTACCTATCGAGCCACAGGATAAATGGTCATCCAAAACAAAACGGCCTACGGTACGCTTTTGGCCATACTTTGCATGATATATGTAAACTACGCGTTAGCCCTTTGCCACGATCGCGAGACCATTTATCCTGCGAATCGGTATTTCATGTATATATGTACGTATGTACGTATGTATCTACGTTTTGGATGGGATCACCACGAAAATATAATCGGTTTTCGGTTTTCCCGATCACCCTCACGATCGTTCGCGAATTTGAATTTTATGCTCGTTGTTTCTCGAACGCACAGCCCCTCGAATTTTCGTTTATTGTTCTTGTAACGTCGAATCGTACGATAAGCTACCTCCATACAAAACCGGTCGAATCGAAAATTTGATTTTCTGCATTGGGCTCGTTGCTTTTTATTTTTACTTCTTCTCTCTCTCTCTCTCATTCTCTCTCTCTCTCTCTTTTATTCTTCTCTTAATCAATATTATTAATGTTAAATAAATAGTAACAATTGAAATATTTACAACGTTAATGATATAATGTAATAATAATATTGAGAATTTAAAAATTATTAAAACATATAAAATTGTTACAAAATTTGTTCGACAAATGATTCGTAAATTTTCCGAGTAAAAGAAAACTAAGTACAATTGATAATTCGTATATCAAATTATTAAATCGTCTATGTATTATAACTATCTATAAATAGATTTTTCAAATCGGCGATGTGTAAGGTAATCATTCAAGACTATCGATTATACTACGGAAGAAGAACGATACGTCTCACTACTTTTCTAACGGTATATCCCTCTATAGATGAAACGATGCTATTGGAAAAACTTTTGTCGGTAGAGATCCTAAGGGTCGTTAGCCACGAGAGCTCTTGCTGGCGCCGTCGCGTCTCCACGCTTCGTAGCGAACGGTACACGCTGTCATCGACGTCTTACTATTACCTTAACGACCACTTAATCACCTGAACTCGATGAGCCAAGCACCGAGCACGCAATGAGAACGAACTTAAGAGGAAAAATATTCACGTTGAATCGTTTTCTTTTATTAATTGTTTGTTAATAGCCATCGATAACCTATTAATTTGATCTATAATTCGATAATTGATTCGATTAAGATGCTTTCACGAAAGATTAAAAATAATTTATCACCTAAAAATAATGTACCAAAAAATTGTTTATAAAAATTGTTTATAAAAATTGTTTATAATCAATTGTTAAACGTATATGGATAGATGTAAATATATATATATATATATATATATATATATATTATATATATATATTATGTAATTGATTAATATAAAATTTTGATTATTGTAATTATTTATAACAAATTGTTTATAATTAATTATTAAATTTATGAATGGATGTATGTGTATCTATATGTATTATATAATAATGATTGATGAAGATTTATTATTGCAATTATTTATAACTAATTGTTTCTAAAAAATTGTTTATAACAAATTTTTTATAACAAATTATTAAATTTATAGATACATGTATCCGCATATAAACGTAATATATAATGCAGATTGATAAAAAATTGATTATTAAAATTAATTATAACGAATTGTTTATAACAAATTGTTTATAACAAATTATTAAATTTATGAATAAATGTATGTGCATATAAATATGTATCTATATGTATTATATAATAATGATTGATGAAGATTTATTATTGCAATTATTTATAACTAATTGTTTCTAAAAAATTGTTTATAACAAACTTTTTATAACAAATTGTTTATAACTAATTATTAAATGTATGAATGGATGTATGTGTATTTATATGTATTATATAATAATGATTTATGAGGATTTATTATTGCAATTATTTATAACTAATTGTTTCTAAAAAATTGTTTATAACAAACTTTTTATAACAAATTATTAAATTTATCCATACATGCATTCGCATATAAACGTAATATATAATGCAGATTGATTAAATATTGATTATTGAAATTATTTATAACGAATTGTTTATAACAAATTGTTTATAACAAATTATTAAAATTATGAATAAATGTATGTGCATATAAATGTAATTCATAATCATAGCTTAGTAAAAAATTGATCGTTGAAAATATTTATAACAAATTGTTTATAACAAATTGTTTATTAAAAATTGTTTTTAACAAATTATTAACTTTACGGATAGATCCACATATATATGTATTATATGATATTGATTGATAAAGTTGTTTATTGAAATTATTTATAAAAAATTGTTTATTACAATTTGTTAAACAATTGTTATTGTTATGTAAAAAGACAGAGAAAAATCTACCCTTTAAAATGGCCTTCGAATGAACTTTTTACGACCTTTAGTACCAAAGATATTCGCAAATAAATAAAATATAATGGTATTTTCATTGAGAAAAATTGACCTATATAATTTCTTTAATGAAGTTATTGACACACTGGCTTACATAAATTCTTGGAATTTACGTGAGACTTGTCAGCTGACAGACGTAAATGTCAGCTGGCAGACGTAAACACTTTTTTCTACTATAGTACTACTATGCACAATGTATAGACAGGTTATAGGAATGATGAATGGAAATATTTCGACGGCGATATCTCTTGAACAAAAAGTCGTAGAAATGTGAAAAAAAGCTTGTTTTAAAGGGGAAAAAAAATGCCCTCTTTTCGTTTATGAAGTTTAACATTATCGTTATGATAAAATTAATTTCGTTAATATCGCATAAATAATTTAAGTACGTATATACGTAGTCATTATCAATGAATTTTTAAAGTTAACATTCTTGTGAATAACCCAACATATACATTTATAATCCCACATTGCAGTATATTTGATTTTTAGATAATTCATCGATTCCATCAATAATTATTATTATTGAAGATATATATTTTAATTATAATTATAATAGTTCAGATACAAAAAGTAAATTTTATCGTTTGCAATCGGTAAAAGCCAATTAATATAATTTAACAAATGTATCCGTTTTACTTTTGCCCTTAGGAACTAGACTGTCTCTTTAAGGAAAAAGGAAAAGGAAAGGAAATGAACTAAGAAATTACGAAAGAATGAGAGAGGAGAAAGAGAAAAAGAAGAAAAGAGAAAGAAAAAAAGAAAGAAAGAAAGAGAGTTAGAGCCAGCTATTAGAGGAAAAGAGAGGGAAAGTCATAAAGGCGCACGCACGAGTTCGTTTCCTCTCCGAAGAGCCTTTTTCTCGCGCGCAAGCTTTTAAGCCGTTCCTTTAAAAAAGGGACAGAGTACGCTTATCGCGGCTCGCGTAAATACGCTCGGACACGGAGCGAGTAGAACGTAGAAAACGGCGCTTCTCACGGTCGTCCGTGCGGTTTAGCCGGCGAGTCCGTCTCATGCATTTAAACGGGTACGATAAGAACGTAATTATATTTAATAACGTCCAACGTGGCAACCCCTCCCCCCTCCCCGTCCCCCTTCACTCACCCACCTTTACACTTTTTTTTTTTACCCTTCCCGCCATTTTTCCGTGTTCACGATCGGATCGGCAGTTTGCACGAAGACCAAACATATAACGTGTAAAAGGTACAACTACATCGTTATAAACGTTTATAAAAAATTTTGCTTCTGTGCCATATATTTTTTTTTTTTTCTTTCTTTCTTTTCCTTTTTTTTTTTTTTTTAACGCGAGAAATTTTTTTCCCTCTCGGGAACAAACTTTTGTTACTATCAATTAGATTTTTTTATTTCTGGTTATTAATATTTTTTTTTGTCTTTTCATGTAGAAAGAGAAATTGTGAGGAGAAATATTTATAAAAATATTGCGAGATTTAAATGAAATGTTAAGTCCAAAGATTTCTCTTATTTTCAATTAGATCTTTTTCTTTTTTCATAAATTTTTTTTTTCTTTTCTTTTAAGAAGAATAGAGAAAGAAAAATTCTTGGCGAAATGTTTAAAAAGATTGTGCAAGATCTTTTAACATTTTTTATTTTTTTAATATAAACATTTCCAATTGGTAACCGAAAGAAGAAAATTTGAGTCGATTGAGCAAATATTGGGAGAGATCGATGGACGAGAATTTGTTCGTAATTAATAATAATCGTCATTCATTGATAACTATCACGCGATATCGTTCCCAATGAATTTTCATACATGGAATTACGCGACGATTTATTCACAAAGGACAATAGTCTGATCGATCGCGCGTGACGAATGACCTCGTCGAGTACGTTATTCGCTCGTTTAATAAATTATTCCTGACGATTATTTAGATCTGTGATAGAGGGATTTCAAATTTCGTTAATGATTTATTTCATTCCTTTGAATTTCCAAAAAAAAAAAAAAAAAAAATGTTAAAACTTGCGATTTTTTTTTATTACATAAGTACACATTTAATGGTTATTTGACTAATAATATACAGGAGATGGTCTATTAATTTTATTTATGTTTCCTATAAATACGAAGTATTTAATAAAGAAAAATTGAAATTGTGAATCTTACTTTTTTCTTTTTTACATTTTTAATAAATTTTTTCGTACATTTTGACAGATATAATCCTCAACAATTTACGTAAAATGGAAATGCCGTACATATTGTCATAAATATATTATTAGTTTCTTATTAAAATAAAGCTGAAGCACGAGAAAATCTATTCGATTCAAGCTTCTTTCTGCTAAAAATTACTAAGGGTTAAGAGTACCTTCGTAAAATAAAGACGTCAGAAAGCGGCTTATAGAGACTATTCGTGCTGGCATGCTGGTTAAGTAGCTACTACCGTCGTTGGAGAGTGCGTCCAACCATATATTTACCGACGACTCCAACTACTCGAGATTCCTTCGAGAATCGAGCTAACGCGACGCTCTCTACTTGTCTTTTCTTATAGCATGAAAAACAACCAACGAAAATTCTTCTAAGAATTGCCGAAATTATTTCGAAGTATTTCTTTATGTTCCTCCATTTACACACAATCGCTTTTATTACTTTTATTCGTCAGAATCACGTTTATATAACATATAACTATATAAACGTATAAAAACTTATAAAAATATAAAATATTATTTTTATACGTTTATATAAATCTTATATAAAGTCTTGAACGTATTTAAAATTTGACATTTTCTAAACATTAGTTGAGAATCGTATGAAAAATTAAATATGAAATATCAAATTTATGTATATAATTTATAATTTATCTTTTCTTTCATATATATTGTCTAACAATTAAATTTAAACAAAGAATACACTTACGAAACGTACTATGATATAAGTACATTTTTTCTTTCTTTCTTTCTTTCTTTTTTTCTTTTTTTTATTTTTTCATCCATATTCTAATTAATCTAATTTATCTGATTCATCGATTCATCCTATACATGTTTCAATAATTTGATTTTAATATGCGAACTTACAAGAACAAAACTATAAACAAGCGTAGTTATATGATATTATTGTTAATTAGTTGATTAACTTAAAAGGTATCGAACAATTGAAATAGCAAAAATTCTCAATCCATTATTATTATTTTCAAATGATATGGAAGTAATAAAAATATCTAACGCACTACTTGAATTGAAAACGATATTTTTGGTGTGAAAATTATATTAATACAGAATAATATTTTAAGATACGCGAAAAAGAAATATTTTGAATACATAAAAATGTTATTCCTATTAGCTGTTATTACTCTTTTTTTATTGAACATACGTATGCAGATAGAAAAATACATGCATGCATAAAAGCATGCTTATCTAAGAATTGTTATGTTTCTCATTGAAATACCGACAATGCTTAAAGTTACTATTTTGAATATAAAACAAGAAAAGGAGATATTTGAACTGTTCCAAATGATTATTTTTTCCTTTGACGCATCTTTGGTTCCATCATACTTAAACCAACCTTCAACCATCTTTCTATACGTGTATTACCGTGACATTGTTCTATCATTTTCTATCGTCTAAAAGGAAACGTTCGACGTAGAGTTACGCTCGTTCGTCGAGCGAGTAGCAATTTTCTTTTATAAAAGACTTTCATCCTCGAGAGGGAGGCAAGGAGAAGGAGCTGTGGAACACCAAGGCTAGGAGTATCTCGAGCGCGGTGAAGCCAGTTTCAAGAGTTACTTCGAAGATCATTTATAAACTCAAAAAGGGAAGTAAAGTGAACTCGATGACTCTAGTTTGTCGGTCGAAATTGCTGCTGCTTCTGTTGCTACTCTCTTTCTCTCTCTTTCTCTTTCTCTCTCTCTTTCTCTCTTCATTTCTTTTTTCTTTTCTTTATTCCTGTCATCGATATTTTATTTATTTATTTTTTAGATATAATATTTTTCTCACCTATTTATATTTACGTTTTATAAGGTGTTATATTACATTAAATGCTTGAAATATTTCTTATTTAAATAAAATAAATGAAAAAAGAAAAATGCATAAGAATGTGAATCTTTATTTCAAGGCCATTCAACGAATTCTGTATAGTACAGTCATGGATTCCACTCCTTTTATAATTCACTGGTCGATCGCTTTTAGGCTCGTGTGTAGAGAGAAAGAAGTGCAGGATATAAATCACGAGAAGAAAAGGAGTGCGTCTGCAGCTAGAATGGGGTCTTGCCTTATACATTACCAACGAGAGAATGTGAAAAGGGAAATATCGAAGATCCGGTACCGTATTTTTGAATATGAAGCGAGATGACATGGCTCCATAGAGAGATGGAGGATGAGAGAGAGAGAGAGAGAGAGAGAGAGAGAGAGAGATAGAGAACAAAAATGCCATTTGCATTCTTTACCGCGATAAATAAACAATTACAATGCAAATTTCTTCCATATCCTTCTGTCGACAGAGAAAGAATTATTATAAAAAGAAATAAATTTATTATACTGATCGTCTTATGCATCCACTCGCTTACGTCATTGTTATCAAATAATCAAAATGCGTCGTTATATTTAAAAAATCATCGAACTCGTTTAATATATTTAATATAGATGATTTAAGAAGAAATTTCTTTTTGTATTATATAATTTTTTATTATATTTTAATATAAGAAAAACTAAATATTTCCTTTGAACGAATTCAAACTATATTTCTAATGAATATCTTTAATTATCGATATTTATATTACCAATATAATATTGTCAGATATAAAAATTGTTTGGTTTTTTAATAATAGAGATTATTTCTTAGATTTGTAGTTCATTCGTACGTCGATAGTCTCGTTGATTAAAGACTGATAAACGGTCGAGCAGTTTACGGAGTGCCTCGAGGTCATCCTTCCATCGACGTCGTCTTATCTTCTCGAGACGAGCTGCGTATACATTGGAATACATGTAGCTGGGATTCAATGGCGACGTCGACGATAATGGAAGGCTTTGCCGGAGCGTGTATCAACATCGACGGCCATTCCTATCGAGTATTCGAATCTCTCACGGTCTTCCGCGTTCTCGCTACAAGAGCCCGGAAGTAGAAGGAGTTATGCTAAAGGGAAAAGGCCTTTTCTTCCTTCCTCTCTTTGTCCAGTCTTCACCTCTTGCAATATCGTTTCGATCGGATTTTCTTCGAGATCGAAAGCTATTTCTGTGATAGAGAAGGAGAAAGAGAGAGAGAGAGGGAGAGAGAGAGAGAGAGAGAGAACAGACAAAATGTTGATTTCTTATATCGTGAAAATAAAAAAGAGATAAGAGAAATAAGAAAGAAAATCTAATTAAAAGATATAAACATAGTATTTGACTCATTGGATATAAAATAAATAGATCGAATTAAATGTAAGTACAAGCAAAAAATTAATTGTTCTCTTACGCGCGGTTCTTCAAATTAATTCTTGTTTTTTCTTCAGATTATACAAATATAATGTTAATTATTCATTGATTATGTTTTGTCAATTTTATTTCCTAATTATCTCTTTGTATCTCTCATAAGTACAAGGAAATAAAAAAGAAAATAAAAAAAAAAAAAAAAAAGAAAAAAAAACTGAAACCTTGTCGATCGATTAGAGATCAATATTTATTGATAATCGTCATCTGATCGTTCTCCTTGTAGGAGTATTTTAATCAGGATAGCTTCGTTTCAATTCCGAATACCCGAGACACGGATATTATACGCGAAACGCGTGTATCTCGAGAAGAGGAGACGAGAGCATAGAGACGTACGACTGATCAATTGCGAAGCTGCCTTTATATAGGGAATATAACAATGCTTGTGCAATAATGATTTGTACTGAAGATCAAAAGATTCGAGACGGAGGGAAGTGAAAGAAAAAGAAGAAAAAATAAAAAGATGAACGGAATGAAGATAAAGGTAAAAAAAAAAATAAATAAAAAGGAAAGAAAGAGAAGGATAGAGATGGAGAGATAGATAAAAAGAAAGGAAAAATTTAATGGTAATAAGAATGACGATAATTGATAATTTATTACATATATAAATACATTCGCATATCTATATGAAAAGATATAATGATTTGGAGTAATAATAATAATAATAATAATAATAATAATAATAATAATACGAATATTTTAAATGGACATACAAAATTTTTTTCATTGCACGATATAATGCACGATATTGTAATTTTTTTTTTTCAGTAATCGATATAAAATATTTTGAAATTATATTAAAAATTATTTTATCCTATTATCAAAATATAATAAAATTTGTGTTATATAAATTGCGATTGATGAAAAAAATAAATATCAATTGATTTAATATAGTAATAATTAATAAATAGAAACATAATCTTCTTATTTGAAGATGAAAATTTTTTACTTTTAATTAAATATATTGACGAAGAGAATACTAGGAAAATAAAATGTAAAATCCCTAGGAAATATTACTATAAGTGAAGACCGGTGCTCCAAAGGAATAGTAAAGAAGGCTACTTCGTGATCGCTTCGATTCGTTCGAATCTATTTCACTTTTTAAGGCAACTTCCATAGCTTTCTTAGTCTGTATTTCTCTTTTCGGACCCGTTTTCGACGAAAAAAAAAAAAAAAAGAAAATAAAGACGAGAGATGGAGATAAAGGATTGTTCGATGATAAGAAAAGAATAAGATTTGTCAGAACCTTTTTTTTTGTTCACAAAGAGAAAATGAAAATACAGGGTAATACGTTATGATATTACAATTTTAATTTAAAAAAATCTACCTAGCACTTTTTTATATGAGGATACAAGTCTTTGCTATATCACAAAAGAGAATACGAAATTATTTTTTCACGCTGCTAAGAAGAAATTTTCCCTCTTTTTCATATTCAATTATTCCCATATCACTTCGTGAAATTTTTCGTTGAACGTTTTAAAAATGTTGTAAAAAATTATGTTTATCAATTAAAAAATACTGAGAGACGGATTAAAAAAAGAAAAAGAAAGAAAAAATCTGTGTTATCTCTTGACCTTTGAAGAATATATTATAATTAAGCATTATATCTCAGATAAAAAGGCTCGTTGAAACTTTGAAAAGAAACATAATTTTCAATAGAAATTTCATATTTATCTTCCAGTTTAACATACTGAAATGATTTTACGTCTGGCATACATTTCAGTAGTACGTGAGACGACTAATCCTCTATAAGTACGAACCGACTACAGAGAATACAATTAAAATTCGTTTATACTCTTACGTAACTCGTGTTAATTTACTTTCGCAATAAGTAAAAATGCAAACAAAATAACTCATTTCTATAGAGTTCTATCTGTTACTAAAATAATAGCGAAGAAGTATTTTAGTAAAACGTTTTGAATTTCTCTTTATATCTTTCTCAATATCGTCATTCTAGAAACGGAAGGGAGAGTATATTTCGTTTGAAACGCGAAGAAACGGAATTCTTGAGAACGTTGAAAAGAGAGAAAGAATTGTGGGGGTTAGTGCACGAGTAGGGGTTGGTACGCGAGCTTGTCCGTGAGCTTGTGAGGCAGAAACGGTGCAAATCGCTCGAAGCAGGAATGCGAAATGCGAATAGTGACTGTGGCGTTTCGTCGTTCCGCCATTTTCCTCGAAAACCGACTGGTGCCGCCGTCGCCATCTCTGACGTCGCCACCACCACGTTCTCGATTTCCCCGACACGGCTGGCTCGTAAAAAGCGGACGACACGATTTCGCACTTTGCTCGCTCGAACCTTCGCGTCTCGTCGGGTCACGATCTCTTGGAAAAATGGCTGCCGAACGGTACGAGGAAACGAATCACGGCCGCGATATTTACCAAGAAGTCTAATCGATATCACATACCGATCTCGGGAACGAAAGAATTCGAATCACTTTTTATGGAATTACCTATATCGTCTGCATATAGGATTTTTGTTTAGCTAAAAATATTTTAACGTCCAACGTTTTTTAAAATATCGAAATTTCTTTACTTATCGTTATCTGATAACCAAATTTTTATCTATAGATAATTCTTATAGCAAATAATTTATTTCTGTAAGTAAGAGAAAAATTATGATTTATTTTTTATAATAGATAATTTTACTTTACCTTGAAAGTGAGATATTAATATTTATAATTATTTTTCAAATCAACAATTACTCATTTATTTTATTGTACGATTTTTTATTTTTATATGAGAAATTACATTTTCTTCTAATACAATATTATTCGAATGTTAACGGCAATTGTTATTCCTAAAAGTCATTTTAAATATTGAATTTAATTCACGTTACTCACATTTTTCATTTGATAAGCGAGTAATTTAAAATATTTCACGCTTCAGTACGATACTTCAAAAAGAATTTTAACGAGTAACAGAATTAAAAAAAAAAAAGAAAGAATACTGTCAATCTCTGTTAGGATAGAAATTAAAAAAAAAAAAAAAAAAAAAAAAAGAAAAAAATGAAAAAAAAATGCAAGCTATAACTCTTGCGTACGATTAAAGACATGATTATAGAAAAATAAAGACACTATTCGCAAAGTTTCATTGTTGAAAGGAACATTTTAATGAAAACGAAACTTTTAATTTATAAATGTTTGTATATTATAACAATGCTTCTATTTGTTTTACAATAATACCCTACCGCATTTGTATGGTTTCCAATCTCTTTGAACTTTATACTATAACAATAATGTCTCTCCATTTGGACTCTGTTTTATGAAATCTTTAACAAAGATGAAACATGAAAGCTCCCAGCAAGAACTTCCTCTCTTGTAAATCATGTTTTCTTTCATATAGAGAATTCAATATAGAGAATTCATATAGAGAATACAATAAGAATTAATTTTCTTGTATTTCTATTTTTTATTACATAATATTTATTAATTACAAATAATATTGTGACTTTAGTAATTATAATAATTTTAATAATTTTAGTATCATTTATAGATTTACAGATAATATTATATATTTCATTGAAATATCATTTCTATGAATGTACAACGCAATATTAATAATTCTATAATAATATAGAAACCATAATTTATTGTTTACATTATGAACGACGATCGATATTCATCGATCTTTACGTCCTTTCTTTACGAAGAAAATTTATTATTCTTCATAGTAATACTTATAACAATATATACCTATAATAATATATACTTATATGCAACTATATATGATGTTATAAATTTGTCTCATAATAATCATTATTATATAATTAAAGAAAATAGTAGAAAATAATTTATATGTATGTAGAAATATTTAACAATTCGTTGAAATAGTTAACCATATCGATTTTTCTCGTAGTTCGATTAATATGAAATCTCCCATACACATATATATGTACACATATATATAACATGATTGTAAAATGTCACGAAGATAATTAATCCGACGTTTAAAGTCCATTCAGAAGGATGCGACTAGTGCGTATTAGAGCTTAAAACGAAAATTTACGACTTTTCGATTCGTTTGAACGGCGAACACGAAAATTCATTGGGAATGGCCAATAAATCGCCGACGCCGTCATACGTTCGATCGTGATCAAAAAAAAAAAAAAAAAAAAGAAAAAAAAAAGAAAAAAAAATAAATAAATAAAAGAAAAAAGACATATAAAAAAAAGAGACAAAACAGTTTCGGTCGAGTACAAAACTCGAGTGAAAATTGAAAAAGTATCACGTTGGATTGATAAAGCTGAGAGAATTCACAACGATGTGTCGTTCTCTACCTATGCTTCCAGTCGCTTGTTTCTTTTTTCTCCTCTTTTTTTTTTTTTTTTTTTTTCTTTTTGATGTTTTTTGTTAATATTACGCACGTTCATTGCAGGTTCATCAAATTCGATAGAGCTAGATACGCTACTGATCCAATAAATTTTGATGAGAGCAATATCTGAAAATGTACAAATTACAGAAAATTGCAATTACACGTGCAAAAACTGACGGACTAAAATCAAATATAAACTTTGAAAAATGTGTATATACGTATAAAATAAAAAAAAAAAAAAAAAAGAAAGAAAGAAATGAAAAAATGGTCTATATAAAATTATTGAAAATTGGAACTTCTTAAGTTTCGATTAGAAAAGAAAAGAATCTTCTATTACATTCGCATTCTCCTCCATCAGAGTTGTTAGTTATCTGATATAATAATTATTGTTATTTATCGTAATAAATAATATGTATTATTATATATATATATTATTGTATATTATTATATATATAAATATGTATTATATATATATATATATATATATATATATATATATGTAATATATATGATAAGAGTGTAGATAAATTTTCTTTCTGATCAATGAATGTAACATTTACAATATCTATAATCAATACGTACGAAATACATTAAGCTCTCGTTAGAAGTAAGAATATTGGGAGTGCATTTAAAGGGTGGTAAAATGATATACCTGACGACATCTACGTCGTAGCTTTGGAAACGCCGTCGGTATAGAGTTTCGAACAATATTCCACTGATGGCAGCACACTGAACAAATTTTCAACCCCCTTTACGAGATGATTCATCTTCTAAGAAAATGAATTCGTATTAAAGACATTTGATATATTCAACAATGTGTCAAATTTTTAAAGAATAACCAAGCAAGGATTTTTCCTTTTCTTTTTAATGAAGAAATTAAATAAATTCAATAATTAAAGAAATTTTCACGATTAGTTCATTGTATTTGACTTCGAAATAATAATTTTACGTATATATGACGTACAATATATTTGATATATCTATATAAAAATATATTTTATGTTAATTATTTTGTATGATCATTTATTTGATTCTATTTAATTTAGTTTTACATATTATTATTATTATTATTTTTTTTTTTTTTGTTTAAAATTGATCACGATAACTGACCAATCAAGGAAAAAGGAAGCCATACTTCCTTCCATTTATTAGGATACAGATTAGGTTGTCGTCGAGTGATTTATACTATCGGTTTCCCACTCCAGAAAACAGTCTGCGACCAGCACGACATGAAAATACCTACCTACGGCCATGATTCTCGATACATCAATTTTATGCAGAACGCACCGATTTGCCTTTCAATTTTCATGCAAATTTCTCGGCTGGTCGTTCGTAAAGGTCTTTGTCCTCCTTGCCCTAGATATCTTCTCTCTCTCTCTCTCTCTCTCTCTCTCTCTCCCCCTCTTCCTCTTCTGTATTTCTCTTTTCCTTATTCAAAATTTGGTTTTCAAACATTTTATATCGCTGTTTTATTAATTCTAATACCTTATATCGATCTCTTTCATTTGTTGTATATTTATTCTATTATAATTTTCTTTTTATATATTGTATCATACATTGTTATGATAATATATGTTAATAATTTTTTATTACTAACTATTATTAACGTATATCTTATAAATAAATTTATTAGATTCTTTTTCTTTTATATTAATTATTTTAATTATATTGTAACAATATGATCTTTTATAGATTCTAGATCTTTTATAAGATTATTTATTTACAGAATAATACGTTTTTATAATTTTCTTATTATTTTTTTTCTCTCTCTCTCTCTCTCTCCCTCTCTATCTCTCTCTTTCTCTCTCTTTCTCTTTTCATGCTTTTCCAAACCGATTATTGCTTTTCTCTCTTCTTTTCTGTCGTCGACCAAACTAAATTGATGCGACATCAGAGTAACAGGTTCTCAATTTAGCGGATAATATTAAAAGAGATGCTTCCCGAGTACCTACTTTCTTTCGATCGATCGATCGATCAAATTCGAGTGATGGATAATTTGAATAAAACGACGTGATTGCATTCCCTTTAATTTATGTTTTAAAATCCAAAGAATGAATTCGAAATGATATTTACAATCCTATTGTGAAATCATTCTATATTTTCTATATACAAAAAATTATAATGACAAAACGCATAGATGGATTTACATTCCTTTTTATAACTTACCTGTTAAAATTTGAAAAAAAAAAGGAAAAACATTTCAATCAGACGATATCAATGGAACTCGACAATTTTTTTATTCGCCATTTCAATTTTAAATCTATTACTGTACGATTTCAAAGGGAGATCAATTCTATCGGAAAGATAAAAAAAGGTATTAGGAAGAAGATTAAAAAAATGAAGAATACAAAAAAGATGAAAAAAGGAAGAAGAGAAAAGTCAGGAGGTCATCGATATTGGTTCACGTTTGATTCTTTATGCTCTCATCCTTCTGTGATTTTATTTTAAAGTGACGGGAAAAAGCGCAGATTTCCTCGCCAATCGTGAGAGAACTTTCCCTTTTCGTGGTTCAATCCCAAATAGGAATATGACGGTACGTTCGATTCCTGCCGTCAGTAGTGATAATTAAAATTGTAAATTAAACCTTCAGGATAAGCTTTGCGAGCAAATAAGTTTTTAGATCTCTCTTCCCTTCTGTCCCCCATCGATACCTTCCTCCCTTCCTCCCTCCCTCCCTGCCCCCCTCTGTCTCTCTATTTCTATCTCCATTCCTATCTTTGTATTTGTCTCTATTTCTCAATATATTTGTTGATTATCGAAAATGAAATCAAATCTGTGATTAAGCGATCACT
Source organism: Vespa velutina (assembly GCF_912470025.1). Lineage (NCBI taxonomy): Eukaryota > Metazoa > Arthropoda > Insecta > Hymenoptera > Vespidae > Vespa > Vespa velutina. The sequence continues at coordinate 3,343,800 of NC_062196.1, forward strand.
TTGTGAGATCAAGAGTATCTTTTCCGATCGACACGGTTAATGTGTGTACACGAGAAAAATAAAACGGCAAAAGTTAACGATTTCTATTACTCTCCCAATTACACAATCCATTTTTGATTAAACGGATTAGATTGAGATCGTTGTGTTTGTATTTAATAAATGTTTCAAAGATTCTATTCACTTTTCTTTTTTTTTTCTTCTTTTTTTCTTCATCAGAAAATTAATTACTATTTACACTCGTTTCTCTCATTGTAAAATTATTTTAATTAATGGTCAAGAATAATAGATAGTAGTTTTTATTAGAAAAAAAAAAAAAAGGAAAAGAAGAAAAAGGAGAACATTGAAAATTACAATATATATATATATATATGAAACTTAGATCTTATTATTTGAAAAAAAGTTTTTAAATGAAGAAAATTATAAAATTATTTCTATACGAAATATAATAAGCTCGCATGTTCCAAATTGTTGACACAAAAGTAAAGTTATATAAAGTTAGAGGAAGTGTGCGTGTGAGAGAGAGAGAGAGAGAGAGAGAGAGAGAGAGAAATAATACACGTACGCGCTTTTGCTTCTCTCGAAAAGATATTAAAATTTTTTGATATTTCGTGACTGTGAAATAACGCGCTTTCCACGAGTAAGTAATTTTATAATATCGAAATACTTCGATGCACAGCATTCTCAGTGGATTCCGACGTGTGTCTCATTCGTCGACTCGGTTAACATCGATGCGACATTCAATTTCCATGCGCCCTCGCTCCAACATATCACGAGTGACAGTCGCAATGTTCTCACTACGGTAAAATGCTCCGAAACATTTGTTCACTTCTAGCCTTTATCTTCTTGTTTTGAAAGAGAAAAAGAGAAAAATAAGAAAGTACTTACATTCTTCAATTAATTTCGAATGATTAAAATTCATTAATATCGCGCTTGATTCATATATTGTATATTATATTGTAATATAATACGAAATACGATAACTTGACGAATACATTAACTTGAATCCATTTAAATGCAAAATTGTCAATTAATTCAATCATTTAAATCAAATTACGTGAAATTTTTGTAATTAAATATATTCTTTATTCTTTTGCAATTTTTTTTTTTTTTTTTTTTTTTTTTTATATTTCATATCTTTCATATCATGTATATGTAAAGTTAATGATCTATATCTTCAGGTATATCGTTTGAAAATTAATTAATTATTATATAATTAATGAGTACATATATTCAAATAATTTTATGAAATTTGAACGGATATTAAACAAAACAAAACAAAAATTGTCATTATTAAGGATTTTGTATGGTAAAATAAAAAATAACAAAATGGGGAAGAACCATATGATTAACGTGGGCTTTGATCGGATGAAAATAAAAGAAATTTGTACGACTCCAAGAGTCAAGCGATTAAAGTTCGTAGCTATCGATTTAAAGTTCGCTCGAACAGACGCTTTACCGATTTCGTCCGACAAACTAGAAAATGCGATCGAATGAAATGGATTCAACGATAAATTAAACAGCCAAAGTCCTCGGCGTTCTAATTTGCAGATCGTATTCCAAAAAGAAAACTTTGTCGTATTCCGGACGGGATTGGAAGAATTTATAGTTACTCTAATATCGAAAACTCTGAATAGTTAGCGAGCCGACCGATATGGACATAAATTTTCAAACTGACCCGAACCAACGTGCTCTCGCTACCACAAGCAAACTACGGTGATCATTTTTCGTCCGACGTAAATCAAAGTAACTCGTAAAAAACGACGTGACCTACCGTAATAGTACATATCTACATATGTCTACATATGTATATAATAATGGCATATACGTGTATATAATATATATGAAGAATATTTAATAAAAATATTTTTATTATTTATACTAACAGCTATCGATATCTTTTTTGTTTCCACTTGCAGGACAAAGGAATTTAAAAAAGTATCCTGTAATGGTGTTTATACATGGCGAAAGTTATGAATGGAACAGTGGTAATCCATACGATGGCACCATTCTAACGGCTTATGGAAATGTCGTTTTCGTCACCATAAATTTTCGCCTAGGCATTTTAGGTAAGTTAGATTCCTTTACGTACGGATATATATATATATGTATATATGTATTTAAAAATTTAAATATGTTAGATATGTTTTCGCAGAATATATTACATATACCATACGTACATGTATATACATATATATATATATATATATATATATATATATACACTCAATGATATGTATATATACTATAAAAAATGTATATGTATGCATACATTTAAATATCAAGATTTAATGTAGTACTTGCATTACGTGCACGTGTTTAGCATTTCTACTTTGCTATAAATTACAAAATCGTTGAATCGATCTAGAATGAATTTTTTTCTTTTTCTACTCTCCACGATCGTATCGTGATTCAACTCTAATAAAAAATCAATAAATTCTATTTACGAAGATCGCCGAGGATATTCGATTTTTCAACGGACCGAAGGCAAAAGCTGTTCCAATTTGAATTTACGAAATCCCGTTGGACTGCGTGAAGATATTCAGCACAGAATCAAGACTTCTGCATCGTTAATATTCACATATCGACGTTTCGACCTTTGATCCTTAATACGCGAATTCTTTTTATTTTCTTTATTTGTTATTATCCGTGAACATGGTCAAATCACGTGATCAACCTGAGGAATTAGATGTAATCTTAAATGAAGATCCTTTTGCAGATCTACATACAAATTATATTATTATATTATTAAAATCATAAAAACTATCTATAAATAAATCATTTCAAACAAACTATAAATAAATTATTTTTTATATTTACAATAATTCAATTGAAATATAAAGAAATATACAGATTTAATACTATTTCCAAATAATAAGATAAACAATATATTTTTCTTTTTATCAAAAGATCGATCCTTTTACCTCCTTCCCTCTTCTAATTCGTTTTATCTTCCGTAGCGAGTTCCTTTAGATTAACTAATGAAAAAAAAAAAAAAGAAATAAAAAAAGGAGATAAAGATAAAAAAAAGAGAAAAGAAAATCCGGTAGAGAAGCGCGAGATGGAAATGACGAAGTACGTAGCTTAATCAAACTAACGAAAGGTTAAAGAGCCTCCTTTCCTGTTAGTTAGTCCGAAACGCAGAACCAGCTCTTATACCATAACGCTTCTGTTCTTTTCTTCCACTACGTCGAGCTCGAGAAGCATATTTTTTCCCATGTTTTGCGAAGGGGCCAAGTTATCCGTGAGCTTCTATCTTTCTTTTCCTTCTCTTTCTCTCTCTCTCTCTCTTTCTCTTTCTCTCTTTCCCTCCCTCTCTTTCTCTCTCTCTTTCTCGAGCAAAGCAGACCACCTAAAGCGAAGTTACTAAGCGCTTCTCCGGCACTTTAACCTAATTTATGATTATGGTTTCGGACTCGTCTTTCTCTTCTCTTCTCTCTCTCTCTCTCTCTCTCTCTCTCTCTCTTTCTTTTTATCTCTATATCTTTTCTCTTCTCCTGCTATTACGCTCTTTTTTCTACTTCGACCACTCCACTTACTAGCTAGGCTATACGTTCGTTCATTCTCTATTGCAACGTTCGTCCATTTGTATCGTACTCATGCTCCTACTCATGTTATCCTTTTCACGAGAAAGGTCAGTTGGAAGGTTCCACTTTCTAAAAGGTAACTTTCTTCTATAATACTTGTCCTTTTCGAACTTCGAATTATATAAACACTGAGACGAAAGTCTCGGCAAACTCAATGAACTTTACTCTTGCATCAACCAGAGTTTTATTTTTTTTCCTTTTCTTCTAGTCTTCCACTACTTTCTTTCTCGCTTCGAAATTTTTCAAAGTCTCCTTTCGCCGTGGATGATCGATAGCGTTCACTATTTCTACGCCATGAACCGTGACGTTCTTTTACGGGGATATAGCGACCGATTGCTGGAAGATTTTGAAAAAGAGAAAGAGAGCAACACTACGATTTATTATAGTAAAGTTAGAATCTGTAAGAAGAAAATATTTGAATATATAAGGAAAATGAAGAGAATAAAACAAATATTTCTAACAATGAAAAAAATATAATATATTGCAAAGATTTACTCGATCGATATAACACGGTAACAAAAAAAAAGTGATCTTCTTTTGTAGGTTTTCTAAGACCAGGTACTAGGGACGACGCAGCGAGTAATTTTGGATTACTGGATCAAATAGCAGCGCTTTTATGGCTCCGAGAAAATATTGCTGCCTTCGGTGGAGATCCCAACAGTGTGACCTTAGTTGGTCACGGTACAGGTGCCATTTTTGCTAACTTACTTCTCATCAGTCCAGTTGCAAACAATAAAGGTACGACGATTTAATTGAGACAAGTATTTATTTAAAGATATAAAATGAAATAAATTAAATTTCGAAAAAATCTTTTCTCTCTCTTTATTTTATATTATAATTTTCTTAATAATTTTAAATCGAAAAATTCTAATGTAATTTCTTTTTCCGCGGTAAATATTTTTCTTTCTGAAAGACTTCTTTATTTCATGCTAAATTGAATATCCAACAAACTTGGAATCTAACCAGGGAACTCATATCTTCTCGTAGGTATTTTATATATGTATATACGCGGCAAGAGCATATTCGGAGTTCAACAAGAGTGAAATTATCTTCTACGCCCTTAAAACGTTTCCGTGTTTCAAAAATATATTAAAGTACTTCTCTCTTGGAAAAACAACTTCATTCCTTTTCGTATGTCTCTAACGTATACGAACTACTGTAACCTCGCATTGGTGTCGTTCAACGAGAAACTAATCTCTTCTACGTAAATTCTAGAAAAACTCGTTAAAAGAACTTCTTGTTTGGAGTCATGTAAAAAAAAAAAAATTTCATATAAACCTGGACCGTTAAATTTTTCCATACAGTATATACATTTTCCAAGAGATATTTCACGAATAAATTCGACATATTCTGCATAACTAATAACAATAATAATACTTGATGAAGTTGTATGTATTAACAATATTATTAAGAGGAATACGAAATTCGAAGCAAAGTAAAAATCATGTCTGCTCATTTCGAAGTAATTGCAAATTGCAACAATTACAATGCGTAAGGATTCAACTTTAAGACTGGTGTTCCTCCAGCTCTCATTTATTCAATTATTTAATAATTATTCAACCTATCTATATAATGTTAATATATTCTTACACTAATATAACAGAAAGTTTATCTTAAAAATAATAATGTTACTTCTAAGAGATATATATTGGTGTAAATAAAGTTAGTTTAGAATCACATTGACGATAGTAGAAGAATAGAACGTGTTCGAGAAGTTGGAGTAAAGTTGGCCAGTTTCACGAGATCGAAGTTTGTTGAAAGGGGTGTTAGGGGTAAAGGAAGGAAGGAGGAAAGGGAAGGGTTAGGGGAAGGGGGATGGGACAAGGTCGGGGAAGGAAGGTTTGAGAGTAAGAGAAGGATAGAGAATCGTTTCGTGAATTAATCTCGTAGATCGTGAACGGTGTGAACCGGTGAACCGGGACACACGCGTGCATACGTATTACAGGGTGAAACTGCGAGCGTAACTAGGAAGGGGTTCGTAGCACAGCTTGGACGTACGTGTTACGGTCTAAACGTTCCTCGCATGAACGCGTCGATGCTGTGGTTGTCTCTCTCGTAGACAATCTCCACTCCCATCATCGAACCCTAAACGCTAGAAACTCGTTGACGAACACATTTTACGAGAAAGATCAGAGAAAATTCGATCATTTTTCATACTCATCGAAAGTAAAGGCTTTTTGCTTTTCTGTCCTTGACACCAACACGATCGACGAATTCACCCTCTTCGGCTAATAATTATGAAATATATTAGAACCTCACAACTTCAAGAAGGGGAGATGATCGTGACGATTTATCGATATACGGCTTAACAACGTCAACATGTACTATATAGTTTCGAACTTCTCTTGAGTGTTCTTCGGGGTAGATAATTTTTTACTTTTTCTTTTTTGTTATCTTTTTTTCTCGAAGCCGAGACGTTAAGAAGTATTCCACGATCAGGATTAATTTCATCTCTAGTTCTTGACTTTGTTTTCCTTCTTTAAATAGAAAACTTGTAGAAAACTTGAAAATTCAATTTTCAAACGAAACTAAGTTGAATATTTTCAACTAGTAAAGGGATTAATTTTGGGCTACGTTTATATATATATATATATATATATATATATATATATATATACATATACATATATAAAGCAAAGAGGAAAATGGAATTGTAATTTTTCATTTTACCCCTTGTTTGTATTTTTACGTTGCGTTTAGGTCAGCTGAGAAAGAAGGGAAAGATCATTTTTTGTTCTCTCTCCTCTTTGTTCATCTTTTCCTCTCTTTTTCCCTTTTGTTTTCACTTTCTTCATCCTCTTTCACCACGGCAAGCAAGCAGAAAAGTTATTAATCGTTCCTGTCTCTTATAACATTCAGGTCTGTTCAAGCGAGCCATTCTGATGTCCGGCTCGGCGTTGAGCGCTGACGCCATTGGCAAGGCGCCGCTGCAAATTACCAAGCAGGTAAGAATACATTCTAGTTTCATCGATCAAGTTCGAATGGAAGATGAATTTACGCGAAAGAAAGAGTGAGGAGAGAGAGAGAGAGAGAGAGAGAGAGAGAGAGAGAGAGAGAAGGGGAGAAAAAGAAGTTATCACGTAAAAAAACAAGTTCTTTTTTTGTATTAGGTATATACTTTGTACAAAATATATCTCTATTTTCGAAATTCATTCTCGATATGGTTATATGAAATGTACTTTTGATTGACAAATAGATGAATAAAATAATATAATAATTTTCTGACATTTATATTAATGAAGTAATCAGAAAGTATTCATAATTTTTGTATCATTATCACTCGTAAAATTTTCCCTATATTATCAAGCAAATATTTCAATTATTTAATATACCATTAGTATAGAAATATGTGTCAGATATAATGAAATTGTTAATCTGCCTTTATTTCAATTGAATTTAAACGTAATCGTTCATTATTACTTAAATACCTATTAAAAATTTTTTACGTCGATTATTATAAATGATTTCTTTCAGCGAAACAACAGCTTTGCATCCTTTTTTCATTTTTCTTACTTATATATATATATATATATATATATATATATATATATATAAAATAAAAAAAAAGCAAAAAAGAAAAATATTTTCACGCACCATATGTCGTTTTATCATTTCGGAATATTATCAGACAAACAGATAATAATTGTGAAGTCGGTCTATTAGATTCAAGGAATCAAAGGGTGTTCTTAGTAAAATCCGCGAAATACTGTATAGCATGGAGGACAGGGGGAGGGGATAGTAATAGAGGGGGATAGGGAGACAAGAACGGAGTTCGCTCGAAGGCCCGTTAAAGGTTTTCATCGCCTTTGATCCCGTCGTCGGCAAAGGGATGAGAGGATTTAGGAAGTCTCTTACGTATCTCGAACGCGAAATTAAACGCATCGGTGCAACACGGGTCGACGCCTTTGCGTTTCCACCGTCTCTACTCTTTAAACTCTCTCATCGCCTCTTTCTCTCTCTCTCTCTCTCTCTCTTTCTCTCATCGCCTCTTTCTCTTTCTCTTTCTCTCTCTCTCTCTCTCTCTCTCTCTCTCTGACTCTTTTTATATCTCCTTTCTTGTTTCTCTCATTCTCTCTCATATCTTTATGGGAATATTATAACGTCAGAATACTATAACACGAGACTTTTATAGTGAACTCGAGTACAAAGAAATAGACATAGAATTTCTTATTTCTTTCAGTAAAACAATTATATTTGAAAAAAGCTTAATTTTATAAATATAACCACTGACCTTCATCCTTTTTTTTATATCCACATGCATTTTCTCTTGAAAAATTTTTAGAGAAATAATTTCACATAAAATTGGGAATGCATTCACTAATATATTACATACATATATAGACTCGTTAATAAAATTAAAATATTCTGTAAATATTATAAACTTTCTTATTTATTATTTTGGTATAAAAGTGTAAATATTTATTTGATCTCTTCTTAATAAATTCAATTTATTAATACTCCCTATATCAAAATAATGTCGGACCTCTCGAATGAATTGTGTTTTATTTTATCTTTCATCGAAACTCTTTTAATTTATAAATCCATTAAAAATAATTCACTTATATTATTTCATATCTCACTAAACACTACAAAAAAAGGGACAATTAAATACATTTAATTAATATATTAATTATTCAAATGATTCGTTTGAATTTCATTTGCATCACAAAGTTAAAATACAAATACGAATACGAATGTAAGCCATTCCCTTACATCGAACAAAGAAACGTTCAGAGAATAAACTGGTGTCACGATCTAAATTCCAGGTTGGTGAGAGAGAAATAAAAAAAGAAAACACAATGATCGTTTATCGTCGCGAGAGCTTCGAGATAGGTCAGGAATGTTCATTGCTGTTCAAGAGAAATTGCAGGAATCGCTTCCTTTTACAGGTGGCGCACGCTTTGAATTGTCCAACGACGACCGACAGCGATTTGGCTCTTTGTCTGCGCTTTCAAGATGTCGAAGCTCTTTTAAACGTGAAGATTCACAAGCCGAAATACGTGCCGGCGTTTGCACCTCTTGTTGACAAGGCAGTTATACCGGATAAACCTATTAATCTCATGGAAAACACACAACTTTTTGGCAGGTTAGTTATTTTGTATGACAAATCGAAAGAAGAAATAATTTCTATCGAATTAATCCGCGTTCGTAAATCAGTCAACTTTATGGAATTGTTAATAGATAAATAATTAATAAATACTTTTACTATCATGAAAATATATTATATATACGTTATTAATAATCTTATCTATTTCTATTTTCTTTTTTCTCTTTTACTATATATATATATATATAAAATTAGAAATTAAATATAATCTTTTATATATAAAATATATATTATATAACATAGTTATTTTATTTTATATCGTTCGTAAGACGGCACATTAGTTCTAATCTAAATATATATTGAGTTGATTCATAAATAAGTGCCGTTTCATTGTAATAAACTTTTTACTTATATGTTATTTATTTATACTTGTATGTTATTTATAAATCACTTATTTATGAATCGACCCAATACATTTAAATCTATCAAAATGTATAGAGAATATATCGAAAATATTATATGTATATATTCTCTATGGAGAGAGTATACGAGATAAAATATACAAAACGATACTCGTAATGCTTCTCTCACCTAGTCGCATGCTTTTAAGAGCACCCACCTTTTACCACGGTATTACGTACTACCGCGTATTATTGCGGCAAGTGGGTACGCGCAGTAGATTAATCCTTTTCGCCGCATAACCGTGCATCGTATAGGAGCCGCTTATGGCAGAAAGCAGTGCGCTTTGAATACGTCTCTAGGGTATTCGTGCAAAATTTCTCTAATACATCCACTTGTAAATACTTGCGCAGATTCGACTTGATGTACGGCGTTACTGAGTCAGAAAAATTTCATATTTTACCGCCCATTGCTTTACTACATGGTTTGTCAGATAATCAACGCGATGAGATACTTCGAGATCATGCTAAGGTAAGAATCATTATTTGTGATTATTATGCGATCAGTCTTTTTACATTGAAAATTTTCGGATGCACGTGTATACGTTCAAAAAGATTAATAACGTTAATAATCAATGATTCTCTATGGATAAAAAATATAAATTTAAATTAATCTTTGTAATCAAGATTGAAAAGCAAAATATTCGTTTGATTCGTATAACATCATTTCTTTTATATGTTCTAATTATAGTAACAAAAAATTCGTATAATTGAAAAAAAAACTTTCAAATCCATATAATCGTACTATACGAATCATAATTACAATTGGCAGTCTTTAACTTAAAGAATAAATTCGTATTAAATTGATATGAAGCTGATTAAATTTAATAAATTTCTTTAAGGAATGAAAAAGAAAGATCTAATCAATTTTACAGGCTACGCACGAGTTGGAGCCAGAGCTCGTACTATCAAAGATTCTCGAACACTATGGCGACTTTTACGGTGAATTTACAGACGACTATGCGACGAAGAATAGGGATATGGTTCTGGAAGCATTCTCTGACAGCGGTACTGTCGCACCATTGATAATGACCGCCAATTTACATTCTAGGGCGAACCCGAATAGTTACATGTACGTCTTCTCTCATCCGAAGGCTATGCAAGATTACTCCGGCGTAAGTTACTTCTTACCTTGACATTGATAGATCGACTACTCCTCGGACTTCCAGGAATATGTTAATTAATTCTGAAGAGTGTTGAAAGAGAAAGTCGATTTAATGTAATCAATACTCAAATCGATCGTCGAAATTTCATTATACAATAGAATGTTTTAATTAAGTCAATATTCATACACGTATATACATATATATATATATATATATACTATTTAATTGTTTATGTTTTTCGCTTACACATGATGTTTGATTTTAATCTTATGCATTTATATGTGAACAGATTTACTTTGTATAAAATACGTTGAAAAAAAAAGAAAAAGTTATATGTATAGAGTTTGATGGAGTTCGAAGGGAGACGTCGAAATGTTTCAGGGAAATACTGATAAGCGGAAATGTCAAGAAAATTTTAAAATCACTGACATATTTCTCAATGGAATAAATATGTCTTTTCACAAGTTAATTATACCGTATAGATATATGATATACATTGTAATAACTATATATATTTTTCGATCGAAATATGATACAAAATTTTTATTCGTTATTCGAAAGTATAAAAAAAGAAATATATATATATATATATATATATATATATATATATATATTTACGATATAAAATAATGAAATATCACCTAATATTTTTTCATCTACGGACCGTCGATATTTTATCGTAAAAAAAAAATAAAAATACAATTGTGAACTTATTTTTTTCTGTCTGTATCCGTTTATCTTTCCGTTTCTCTCTATCTTTTTTGCTCTTCTGAATTTCTCGTTTGCTAGCTTAACAATAGTCATTATGTTCGTAAACTGCAGAAAAGAAAAACACGAGTAGGAACTATGAATCTGTTTGGGTTAGGGCCAAATATCCTTGTGATTTCTATTACACAGAGACTAAATCGGCCGAAATGTCGAATGGTTTTCGAGTAGAACTAAAGTTTCATTTTCCGATTGGATCTGGTCCTTTATTTTCCGAGTTATCCAATACTCTCGACTCGGTGTTGATGTAGGTACACTTTACCGACCCTTGATCGTATCGTTGATCAACATAAAGGTCTCTTTAGGCTCGTAGACGCTTGTGAAGTCAGCGGAGCGCTATAAATTTGTGTTGCGTTATGGCATACGATAAGGATGTTTAAGAACCTTTAGAATGATCTTTTTATTTCTATCAAATTGAATTCATTCGATTAAATATTACTCAATTAAATATATCAAAATATATTACACGTTTCATCTTAAAAAATCACATGTATAAAAGCACAAAATTCAAAAACTAGTCGTTCTCATTGATCGATGTTACAAAAATAATGTAAGTTACAATAACAATATAATCATTCCTTTTCTCGGAGAATTTTGGGGGAGAAAAAAAGAATGAGAATATTTTACATATCCGGATTATACGTAATATACACTGTGTATCGACCAATAACCGTACTATTTATTCTACCAACGTTCGCGTATTGGAATCAAATAAACGAAAAAAAAAAAAAAACAAAACAGACAAAAAAAAAACAAACAAATACAAAAAAAGCCACTTTCACCCCACCGAAAAAAGGGAATTGTTACGAGAGCCGTATTGTGCAGCGGAAAATGGTATTATATGACGATACCGCAGGCAAATATAGCAAATACGGTAAATATTACGTATTCGACTACCAATGTTGCCCCTTCGACACGGATATTTGCATCGTATGGGCGCATCGTGCACCATAAATATGGGGAATTCCATTTCCAAGTTCAATGACGTGGCCGATGTATCGTTACGTTAAAGTCGCAAATTCCCGAACGCATTGACCGAAGTACGAGGTATGCGCGCGCACGCACACACACATACTATTCGTTTCCCACGTAATGCCGGAGGGCAGATAGAAAAAGAAAGAGAGAGAGAGAGAGAGAGAGAGAGAGATATGATAAAAAAAACCGACAGAAATCGGATTGGTTCCTGTGAAAAATTTCTACTTTGAATCCATATATTGGGTATTTCATTTTTTATTCAAACTAAAAAAATACTTACTTTCAATATTTCTTTTTTATAATGATTGGAATTATGTGATTAATAATTCGAGAAGATTTAAATACAATCGACTATTTTAATAACATTTACAAAAGTCGAGTAAAAATGAAATACGTGACATACGCAAAGACACTAACATAATCCTTTAGATTATGTTGTCTACTTGAGATAACATATTTTAGCTCGAAATTATGGTACTTCAAGTAGGGTGGTGGTATACATATAGTTTGGAATATATGGGGATAAATTTTTAGACACTCATAATCAACAGGGTAACTTATGAATGAAAAATAAATTTGTATACCGAATAAAACATTGGAATCGAATATACGTTTCCCTTTGAAAATTTTCTCCATCTGTCGACATTAATAAAAAAATTCTTTTTTTTTTTTCTTTTTTTTTTTTTTTAATGAAATATAATATTGTTGTAAGAGAACTCGCAAACTGAAAATATAAATTTATAATATACACTCGACATCCGTTAAGGCAATAAGTTTTTCAAATTGAAAATGTAAAGTAAATCTGTGATATACGTATATACATATGTATTTACATTGTATATAGTCTATGTACATATGAGAAACGAACGTTAACGATAAAGCTGCTAATTTAAATATTCCCAAGCTGGATCCGATGGCCCGGCCGGATGATTATTTCTGATTTCTCTCGTGCACTAACCTCTCTCGGTGATGTTATTCGAGGCTCGTATAATTATCGACGACGCCGTTGAATGGGATATCAGAAGGGTAGGGCGTGGAACAAAAAGCGGGACATATCGATCGATATCGTCGCTTCGTTATTTTACAGCAACAACGACAACAGACGATACACGGCGAAGAGCTGTCCTATGTGCTCGGCGTTCCACTCGACAGAAGCAAGTACGACTTGCGTATTCGATACAACATCGGCGAGACATTGTTTTCCGAGGCCATGATGAATTGGTGGTGCAGCTTCGCGTACATCGGGTAAGTCTGATCATTTATATCAAAAAATTATATAATTAACCAGAAATTTTTTGAACGAACGAATCTCAAGGATCGTTAATTTAGTTTCGTCTTCGACATTTTTTAATGTTTTGCTGATTAAAAAAAAGAAAAAAAGAAAAAAAAATGAAATAAACAAACAAAGAAATAGAGGAACTTACGAAATACCGATTGCTTTCAACATCTATGATATTATTATGCAATGATATTTCTTTGATATAATGATAAAGTTTAGATATGACGTTAAAAATATTTTCTTTAAACAATGACAATACGTAAAATATCGATAGAATGACATTATATAAATAAATATTATTTATATTTATTAAAATGAACGTAAATGAAATTTATCTCTGATGACGTGCTTGTTAAATTTATTAAGTAGTCAACTACTTCGTATCATTAATAAATAACGACTTCATACCTGTCTAATCGATGAGACAGAAATTTTCTCTCAAAATAACTCTCTCGTAGTAGATTTTTTTATGACGATGCACTTTAACGCTCTCCATTCCAGAGCTCATGATCGTACATGAGAGTGACCGCTAACAAAAGTCTCTTCGCTGCAGACATGTCAGCGATAATTTACACTCTCTAACAAGGACAATGACCGCGAAACAAAATGAAATCAACGTATACGTTGTTATGTTACGTTGTTATATTATATGTATAGATATAAACATACGTCGAACGTTTACTGCTCCGCTTGTAGGTAGCATTAGCACGCCTATTTCAGCCAGTGGCAGCTCTGGAAAATTGCTTTACGAGGACTACAACAGGAAAACAAGGAAGGCTGTTCAGGAAAGTAGTGGAAAGCTTTAGAGGCACTTTCGAAACGGCTTTCGGCCGGACCGAAACGATTTTCAAAGCGAATCTAAGGCGACGGTCCTGTTTTACCCGTTTTACGTGCTACGAAAATCCGCTTTCGACGAAAAGTGGAATGTCGAGGGAAGCGGACCGTTTCACAGAGGTTCCTCGTATTATAAAACACGATTTTCAATTAACTCTAGTACGTCTGAATATTTATACGTTTACTACTCGAAACGATATGGTAATGGTAATCCAGTTGAGCTGGCTTCTCTAACTGACATCGAGCAAAAATTTCTAACGTGGATAATGGTTAGAAGAGAAATTGCATATATACATTTAAACTGATATGATTACTACATACGTTTAATCTCATGTACGATATAATAAGATCAAAATTATAAGAAAGAAAAAGGAGAGAAAGAGAAAAAGAGAGAGAATGAGAGATCAGATAAAAAAAATGATAGATCTCAATTCTCATTCCGTAGAAATCTGATAAATCTATTCGAAACGTGATAGAATTACGAATAAAGTTCGTTATCCGTGAGATAAAATTATATCCTATCTAATATCGTCCAAAGCAAATTACGTCTCCTAAATCGTTAAACTTAGATTTGATAAATTCGTAGATCCATCAGGAATGCATAATGATAAACTAGATCGGTAATACTGAAGAATGACTCCGAGGAGAATGTTTCTGTCCTCGGATATTACATTCGCATCCCATTTTCCAACATTAATCGCAATCCGTCAGTCGTGCACTCTATTCTATCTTGTCGTTTTGGTTTCGTCAGTATGGCTTCTCCTTTAAGTTCACCGCTTGAGAATAATTTTACTCGAGGAAGGTTGCACGATGGTGAACTCTCGACGCGATGTCTTCCATTTTTCGTCCTCGCTTACAATTCTCGATTCGATCTCGCTCACTCTCTGTGAGTGCTCTATATAAAGTACTATGCGATATATAGATGCATATGCATCGCGATATATGCATCCGTGGGATCACCTTTAACTGGGTCAATCCAATTAAGTGAAACAAAGCTGTTTAGTAGCTCTGTTTGCAAGCAAACGCCATACTCGCAAGTCGATTGTTACACATGTACGGACAATCTCAGTAAATACATTTCTAACGATTATGCATTTCTCCTATAATATATGATGTTTCTAATTAACAAAGAAATAATGTCTGCATAGGTATTAGATATTGAATATATATCAAACGAATATTAGATACCTAAATATTAGATGTTAAACGAATATTTTAACGATAAATCTTCGACATAAAAATAATAATATTTTTCTGCATATATCTTAATTTAGATAAAATTTTATTTCTGTATCTATTCGTGAAATAGAAACCCGAACGCAGCTAAAAGATATCCATATTTGACCGACGGATTAAAAGAATGGGAACAGTATGAGCTTCACTGGTTGGAGTACAACCCAAGAAATCAAACTTATTTTAATTTAAGTAAGTATACTACGTTAGAGTAAAAGCATACATATACATATATACTTGTATATATATATATATATATATATATATATATATATACATACATACATATATAGAATATACGTAGAGTCACCAAGAATGGTCTTCGTTGACCATGGGATGAAATTCTTTTGTCGCAGCTATACCACCAAAGCTCGGCTCTCACTATCGTTCCGCTGAGATGCAATTCTGGAATGAGGACCTTCCTAACATGCTGAGGCATCCCAACAAAGACATTCCGATGTTCAGTCGACCAAAGGGTCCACGACCTGCGATCCTCGACTTCGCTGATGGGATTGGTAAATACGCGAATGGCAGCTCCGACAGGAACTACGATATCCACAGTGCCTGGTCAGCGATTAACTATAATATATTTATATTTTTGTTAATATCTATATCTAGTAATTTTTATATTGTTTAATATTATTATTATATACATTATGAATCTCTTAAAGTTGGAGAAAAACGATTGATAAAATGAAATCTTTTCTAAAATGAATTAAAAGTATATAACAATATATTAAAAGTATAACAATTAATATTGTTGATATAATTGCTCCTACGTGTAACTTATTTTCTGTTAAGGAGATAAAAGGTATCAACGATTTTAATCATTTACTAAAATCAAATGATTTCCGATTAGGTTTACAACGAAGACTCCATCGAGTATTACTGAAAGTAATTTGGAGGGGAGACCGTTGATACCTTTCTTCATAACAACGAATCAGCCAAATCTTGAAAGCACCACGCCTGAATCAAGTTCTTTGAAAAGTTCTTCGGTGATAGCGATGATGATTGGTTTTGGCGTCGTATTCCTCTTGATCAACTTATCCGCTTTCTTTTATCTTTACCGAAAGCGTCAAGCAACGAAAAAGAATGAAAAGCCTCTTAAAAGACGTCTCAGCCAGAAGGACGAAGCATTCAAAAGGCCGAAGACAGAGAAACAAGAAAACCATTATGGTGACCTCGGTTATAAGAGCGATAGTAAGCCGGATTTGAACGAGGTGATAAAAAGTGACAAGGCTTACGACAACAATTCGAACTTCGGTAGGAGGTCAAAACTTTCTCGAGAAAATTCCAGTTCTACCATCGACACCCATATTAAAGTTAGGGAATGGATACAGCAGGAAATTGTACATAGGTGAGAAAATATCTTACCGTGTCCTTTTGCCTCCTCCAAGGTGATTGATAAATC